>NC_053028.1:115346448-115361208 GCF_003073215.2 Triticum urartu
GTTTTTTTAAATTTTCATTAAATCTGGTCAAACTATGGTCAAACTACTTATTCAAGAAGTATTAGTGTTACTAAATAATTATTCAAGAATATTAGTGTTATTAAATAATTATTTCACCTTTTTGAATTTTGGTCAAATCTGGTCAAACTATGGTCAAACTGTGGTCAAACAATGGTCAAACTACTTATTCAAGAAATATTAGTGTTACTAAAAAATTATTGTTTTTTAGAACAATAGTTTCAAACTCAAACAGTGAAATGTGTGACTTCATGCTCAAGCTAAATTCCTGAGGGTTAATAGGATTGACATCTTACTATTGTCAGGAAAACAACAAGTGCAGACTTGGAAACGAGGGAGAATAGAACCCGGAAGTTAAGCGTGCTCAGGCTGGAGTAGTGAGAGGATGGGTGACCGTTCGGGAAGTTAGATGATTTGGAATGATGAGGGGTGATTAGAGATTAAATTGAGTAGTGATGAGGGGTGATTAGAGATTAGAGGTTAAAATAATTCAGAAATTTGAAAATAAAAAAAATTCAAAAAAAATTCAAAAAAAAATTTCAAAAAAAATCAGAAAATTTCCTTTAGTACCGGTTGGTGTTACCAACCGAGACTAAAGGTGGACCGGCCACGTGGAGGGCCTTTAGTCCCGGTTCTGGATTGAACCGGGACTAAAGGGTCAGCGCATTAGTACCGACCCTTTAGTCCCGGTTCCAGAACCGGGACTAAAGGCCCTTTTTCTACCAGTGAATAGAAAAAGGGTCAAATATGAAGCACATTAGTGCCGGTTTGAATTTGAGCCGGCACTAATGTGACCATTAGTGCCAGTTCCAACGGCTAGGCGGGCGGGCATCATTAGTACCGGTTCGTGGGCAACCTTTAGTACCGGTTCATGGCATGAACCGGTACTAATGAGGCCGGTGCGGCTGTGGTCAGGCTGGGGCCCCCACGAAGACCTTTAGTACCGGTTCATGGCATGAACCGGTGCTAGAGTTTCTTACGAAGCTGATTTTTAGTCCCACCTCGCCAAGAGAGAGGCAGTATGAGCGGTTTATAAGCCGTGAGTGCAGAGACAATGACAAAGAGGCACAATGCTCACATGCATGTTGCTTAGCTTCAAGCCTTTCGGAATAGCATAGATTGCACGGAGCTATGTGCAGTGCAGTCTACACTATTCCGAAAGGCTTGAAGCAAATTAACCAGCATTGCACCTCTTTTTTATTTTTAAAAACTTATTTGAACTCCGTGCTTCTTGTGTTTAGTATGCAGCATTCAAAGCGACATCATCAATTTCCAACATGTTCTGACATCATTTGTTGTTTTTCAGTCATTTACCGAATTGTTTAAAGAGCTAAATGACAGTGAAATTGAAAATCACTACAAAATAAACTGTGAAAATGTTGAAATCTAGCATGGTATCATCATTTCACCCGCATAGCATGTGCGAAAGAGTAGAGAGGGTCACGGCAAAAACTGGACACACTTCGTGTACAAACTGGACAATCTCTTTCGGAGTATCAGGGTTTCGGACGAGAACTCATCTGTTACACGGGCACTTCAATGTTTTTTAAACTTATTTGAACTCCGGGCTTCTTTTGTGTTCAGTATGCAGCATTCAAAGCGACGTCATCAATTTTCAACATGTTCTGACATCATTTGCTGTTTTTCAGTCATTTACCAAATTGTTTAGAGAGCTAAATGACCGTGAAATTGAAAATCACTACAAAATGAACTGTGAAAATGTTGAAACTTGGCATGGTATCATCATTTCACCCGCATAGCATGTGCGAAAGAGTAGAAAGGGTCACGGCAAAAACTAGACGCACTTCGTGTACAAACAGGACAATCTCTTTCAGAGTATCTGGGTTTCGGACGAGAACTCATCTGTTACACGGGCACTTCAATGTTTTTTAAACTTATTTGAACTCCGGGCTTCTTTTGTGTTCAGTACGCAGCATTCAAAGCGACGTCATCAATTTCCAACATGTTCTGACATCATTTCTTGTTTTTCAGTCATTTACCTAATTGTTTAGAGAGCTAAATGACCGTGAAATTGAAAATCACTACAAAATGAACTGTGAAAATGTTGAAACTTGGCATGGTATCATCATTTCACCCGCATAGCATGTGCGAAAGAGTAGAGAGGGTCACGGCAAAAACTGGACGCACTTCGTGTACAAACAGGACAATCTCTTTCAGAGTATCAGGGTTTCGGACGAGAACTCATCTGTTACACGGGCACTTCAATGTTTTTTAAACTTATTTGAACTCCAGACTTCTTTTGTGTTCAGTATGCACCATTCAAAGTGATGTCATGAACTTTCAACCATCAACTTGGCATGGTATATAAAAATAAATGAATAGAAGAAAATAAATAAAGCAGAAAAGAAAAAAAGCAGAAAATAAAAAATAGCGGGAAAGAAAAAAACTATAGCAGAAAAGAAAAAAACTATATAAAAAACTACTCAGAAATATATAGAAGAAAATAAATATAGCAGAAAATAAAAAAACTACTCAGAAATAAATAGAAGAAAAAATAAAGCAGAAAATAAAAAAAAACTATATAAAAAAATTGGGGCGCTGCCCTGTGGGCCTGCTAGACCATGGGTGTGCAATTTCAGGCCCACAAGGCCCAGCAGGCTCACAGGACAGCGCGACGTAGTTAGGCCGAGAAGCCTGCTTTATAAAGGAGTTCGAAAGGGCAGCCGCGGCTGGGTTTATAAACCAGTGCGGCTGCCCTTCGCCCGGTAAGGTGGGACTAAACTTTGTGCACCGCGGGTGGCAGCGCACCACCTTTAGTACCAGTTGGTGGCTCCAACCGGTACTAAAGGGTGGTCTTTAGTACTGGTTGGAGCCATAAACTGGTACTAATGGTCTGCTCTTCCCGCCTCTTGGCCTGGCCAAAGTTGGCCTTTAGTACCGGTTGGTGGCTCCAACCGGTACTAAAGGCCTCTCCTATATATACAACACTTACGAAAATTTTCAGTTAGTTTCTGTTCGTCTTCGTCGCCGCCCCCGCCCCCGCCCCATATCGCGCCCCGTCACCATCGTCGCACCCCGGCCGTCCCCGTCCCCGTCGTCGCGCGCGCCCCGGCCGTCCCCGCCCCCGTCGCGCCGTCCCCGTCGTCGCCGTCTCGCGCCGCCGCCCGTACGCCGCCGCCCCCGTCGCACTGTCCCCGTCGTCGCCGTCTCGCGCCGCCGCCCGTACGCTGCCCCCCCACTCGTACGTACACACACATACACACACACAATTTTTTTACTTATTTTCTGTTTTCTGTTTTTTAGATTAATGCATGTCAAATTGTTAATTAGATGAATTACCTAGGTAAGAATGTTAGATTAATGTGAAATGTTATATATGAATTAGATAGAAAAGTTAAATATTAATGTCAATTGTTAGATGAATTAGCTAGATATTAATTAGGTATATGAGATTTGAACTAGTTGAATTAATATAACTAGTTTATTTTTACTAAATGCTTAGTTGAATTAGTTGAATTAATAGAACTAGTTGAATTAGTTGAAATAATTGTTAGATTAATTAGATATATATTAATTAATTAGGTATATGAGATTTTTGACTAGGTTTGGAATTCATATAACTATTTATTTTTTACTAAATGCTTAGTTGAACTAGCTAGTTGAATCAGCTACTAGTTTTATTTTTAAGTAAGAAAATTTAGGTATATGAGATTTGATGATCTAATTAAAATATTACTATTATAGCTACTTTATAAATTTTAGTAAGATAATTAATAGAACTAGTTTATTTTTAGTAAATTATTAGTTGAATTAGTTGAATTAATAGAACTAGTTATTTTTAGTAAAATTATTAGTTGAATTAGTTGAATTAAGAGAACTAGTTATTTTTAGTAAGAAAATTTAGGTATATGAGATTTGATGATCTAATCAAAATATTACTATATAGAACTACCTACTTTATTTTAGTAAGAAATTAATAGAACTAGTTTATTTTTAGTAAATGCTTAGTTGAATTAATAGAACTAGTTTATTTAGTTGAATTAATAGAACTAGTAAGTGTTTAATGTTTCACCTATATATGAACATATGTTAGATATTAATGTCAAATGTTAGATGAATTAGATATAAATTATATGTTAGATATATATTTAATTTAGTTATATACATTTGATTATCTAATTAACATTTTACTATATAGAACTAGCTACCTTATTTTTAGTAAGAAAATTAATAGACTAGTTTAGTTGAATTAGTTGAATTAATTAGTTGAACTAGTTAGTTGAATTAGTTGAGCTACTTTATTTAGGTATATTTTTCATAAGTGCTTAGTTGAATTAGTTGAATTAATTAGTTGAACTAGTTGAATTAACAGAACTAGTTGAATTAATAGAACTAATAAGTGTTTAATCTTTCACCTATGAACATAGGAATGTCGTCTGATGACGAACACGATTTCATTATGTGGGAATACTGTGAAGACCTGTGCGGCAGAAATTTTCTAGTTGATGATAGGCGCTTCAGCATCAAGCTGGATGAGAACTTCGAAGTGGATACAGTAAGTCAGAACGACAAGTCTTTTTTCATAATTAAGCATGACTTATGCTTCATTTGTTTCAACTTTTAATTTTAATTTTTTCACTATTCTACTAGCGTATCCCCTGCCATGCAAGAATTTTTGTCTTGAATAAGATAGGTTTCAGTCCTAACAAAACTATGGAGGTAAAAAGAGTTTACTTGAAGACCGAGCATGGTTATACCTTCAACGTCAAATTATACAATGCAGACACATACACCTATTTTGAATGCAAAACTTGGCAAGCACTATGCAAGGCTTATGCATTTGAGCCTGATATGGTTATCACCTTTGATATTCGTCCGGAAGATGATATTGAAGGTAATAGAGACATTTGGGTCGATGTGCAGACGCCTCCAGTTCTACCATTATGTGAGTTTCTCAACCATATTTATGTCTTCGATATTGTTTATTCAAAAATATTTGACAAGTAATTTATATTGACAGCTTATTTCCAATCAAGCAAACATGTCCGGCGCTTGGTAGACAGGACCGTCCACTGTCCCGGGGCTGAACTAAACTGCGAGGAGACAAGTCATTATGTTTCATGGCTTGAGAATCTTGATGCTGTCAAGACAAAAAAAATTCTGCACTTAGAAATGTTAGTACTCAAAACGTGCGACCAATAGTGTTCGTACTGAACTACGGTCACATATATTTAGGAAAGATGGTAAGATTTCTACTATTTCTCCTCAGTGCATCTTTTGCATACATTATTTTTTAAGCTAAACTTCATTGCTAAGTATGTTACTATACGATGTTCTTCAACAGGGACTCCCGATGAATGTTGTGCCTGATGGATCGAGACTAAAGGTACCATGAATATTGTTAGCTTACGCCCAAGATATCCTATAATGCACTTTAGTGCATTCAGGATTTCTAATAGCGAGGAATGCTTAATAGTAAAAGACTGGAGCAAAATTGTGAACGATCGCAAAGAAGTACTAGGGGGCAGCAATCAGAAGTGCAACTCACGATTAGGAGACAGGTTCATCTGCATGCTCCAATATGATGAATCAGGAAATCTATACATGTTCTATGCTATTTTACCTGAGAGAGAGCAGCAGGAGTGATTAGCTAGTCCATGCTCTTAGTACTTGTCCTCTCATGTTCGTGTTCTTCGTCCTGAACTTAATCTCAAAGAGTGATTTGCTTTTGTGGTGTTATGAACGCTTATAATAACATTACCATATTGAACTCGATGATATCTTGGCTTCTGGTACAAGTGAATGTTTCTTCTTTAAGCTAGTGTTGGTGGTGATTAGATAGTGGTAATGACTATATGATGATTAAGTAGTGGTAATGAGACGACTATTATATGATGATTTTTAGCTAGCTATGAAAACTGTTGTTGGTGATGATATATATGATGCAA
Organism: Triticum urartu; assembly: GCF_003073215.2. Lineage (NCBI taxonomy): Eukaryota > Viridiplantae > Streptophyta > Magnoliopsida > Poales > Poaceae > Triticum > Triticum urartu. Next base: position 115,352,376 of record NC_053028.1, read on the forward strand.
GAGTTTTTATATTAATATGATGATGATGATGATGATGAGTTATTATATCATTTATGAAAGAAACCGCAGATTAGTTTCAACTGGAGGGATCCTAGCTAAGTGATCAAGTATATGCCATATCCATATTACCTCGAACACTTAATTAGGTGATCAAGTATAATATGGATATGGCATATACTTGATCACTTAGCTAGGATCCATGCATCGAGTCGAAACTAATATGCGGTACTTTCACCTAATGATTTAACAACTCATTATAATGTAAAACAATCACTAAATTAAATTGAAACACAAAATTAAAGTAAAAATAAAAAATAAAACCAAAACACCCCCAAACATTTAGTACCTGTTGGTAACACCAACCGGTACTAATGTCCTATGCGCACCTGGGCCTGGCTCGTGCCACGTGGTGGCACTTTAGCGCCGGTTCATGATGAACCGGTACTAAAGGGGGGGACCTTTAGTCCCCACTCTTTAGTGCCGGTTGTGGAACCGACACTAAATCCCCTTACGAACCGGCGCTATAGCCCGGTTCTGCACTAGTGAGTCCCAAGTATTGTGTTTCTCGATGTGTATTGATTGTGCATGAATGGAACCACCGCAACTTTACAGTCTATCTCAACATGAATGGACAGTGTAGACCATTGCAAAGCAAAGTTTAGCCCCTCTAGGCATGTTGCTAACTCCGTTGACAATGGGCTCGCACAGTGCAATAGGTTTCTACACGTACATCTTTTGCATACTTCTAAAACTAGTACATCATTGCTAACTATGAAGTTATTACAATGTTTTTCAACAGAGAATCCCGATGGATTGTGTGCCTCATTTGATGTATCAGAATGGTAGCCTTGATATTTTGAACATATATCCAGGTCATCCTACGAATCTGAACTGTCCATACCGAATTTCTAAAAGAAGTGGAGACATGCTAATCAAACAATGGAAAAAATGTATGGACAGTTGTAAGGAGGTTCTTGGAAGCAAAAGGAAGCGAAGCGCAAGAATTGGAGACATGATGATCTCCATTCTCCATAATTTAGAGTCAGGGTCTATATTGTTTTATGCTATTTTATCTTAAAGAGGGTATTTAGGTCCTATCTAATACTGATGATCATGTGCTAAAAACAATTAAGTAGGGTTGGTTGATGACTATGAGGATGATGATCGTATGACTTGTTATTAATAACGAGTAGAAGTTGTATGATGATGATTAGTAGGACTTGTTATTATGATGATGCATGATGCGAGCATTAAGAGTTATTATATATCAGTGAGTGAAATGAACATGGATTGGATTGAAGTGCATGTTGTTAGAATATGTATAGGATAGTTTCATTCAAATTGTAATCTATCTCTATCTCCTTTGTTTCCTCTCCTCGTTAACCTCCTGTACCGAACCACCTGAGATCGATCTTCTTGATCTCTTCTTGTACTCCAAGGCATATCCATTATATATAAACATGCGGCCCGAGACAAAGGGTTCAATGCTTCCAACCCAATTTACATGGTAATCAGAGCATCTTCCTCTTAGATCGAAGATCGCATCTAGCTACCTTCCCGCGGCCAAGATCATGTCCTTCTCCACAGCCCTATCTTCCACCACGAGCGCGCTTTCCTCCTCCACGGCCTCCACCTTCGCATCATCATCTAGCAGCAGCTCTATTCCTCTCGGACCGCCCCCACAGGAGAAGCTAACAAGGGGAAACTTCCTCTTATGGAAGGCCGTCGTGCTCCCGCAAATCCGAGGCACACAGATGGAGCGCCACCTTGATGGGACGAGCCAGGAACCACCGGCCACCCTCACCATCACCAAAGATGGAAAAGACGAACAGATCGTCAACTTCGCCCGAACCCTCTGGTACACGCAGCAGTAGCAACTCCAGGGATATCTGATGGGATCTTTATCCCGTGAGATTCTCGCTCAAGTTGCCACCCTCTAAACGCCAGCAGAGGTCTGGAGCGCCATCAACGCCATGTTCGCCGCCCAGAGCCAGAGTCAGGCCATCAACACCCGCATCGAGCTCACAAACTTGAAGAAAGGTAACATGTCCATGGCAGAATATCTTGGCAAAATTAAAACCCTTACAGATGAAGTTGCATGCTGCACCGGAGTTCCTCTTCCCGATCCAGAGATAGTCTCCAAGATCATGGCTGGCCTCGATCTGGACTACAATCCAGTCGTGTCCGCTCTGTCTGCTAGGGTTGAGCCGGTCTCGGTTCAGGAGCTGTATAGCCAGCTCTTGAGCTTTGATGCTTGCCTCGCCCTCCTCCACGGCACCAACATCAGGCAGTCCTCCGTCAACTCGGCGGCCGTGGGCGCGGTCACCAGGGACAGAACCGCAGCTCCAACGGCGGCGGACGCGGCCGCGGCAACTACCAGGGCGAGGGTGCTCGTTCTGGTGGTGGCAACAACTCCGGAGGTGGCGGCTTCAACAACAACAACAGCCTCCGCTCCTCCTCAAATCGCTGCCCTCGTTGTCAGCTGTGCAAAAAGTCAGGCCATGAGGTCATGTACTGTTGGCACAGGTATGATGAAGACTTCGTCCCCGACGCTCGTCATGTTGCTGCTGCCATACGTGAAGAAGGAGGAGGAGACGGCGTCTGGTACATGGACTCGGGTGCAACAGATCATGTCACCAGCGAGTTAGAGCAACTTGCACTTCGTGAGAGATACCATGGTGGCGATCAGATTCACACTGTGGCAAGTGGTGGAGGTATGGATATTTGTCATATTGGACAAGCTTACATTAATTCCCCCAACCTTAAACGTGATCTAGTTCTTAAAGACGTTCTTCATGTCCCACAAGCTGATAAGAATCTTGCATCCATGTCTCGTCTAGCCACTGACAATAACGTCTTCTTTGAAACTCACCCTCGTTACTTTTTTATAAAGGACCGGGCAACGAGGGAACTTCTTCATCACGGTAGATGCGTTGGAGGGCTCTACCCCATTACATCTGGAGCACTCAGTCGCAATCGGCGTCAAGTTTATTCTGCCACTAAGCCCTCCTTGGAAAGGTGGCATCAAAGATTAGGACACCCATCATCAATCATAGTTAAACAAGTAGTCAATAAAGACAAACTTTCTTTGTCACATTGTCAAAATAGTGAGTCAGTTTGTGAAGCTTGTCAGTGTGCCAAGAGCCACCAACTTCCTTATCCCAAGTCAAATAGTGTGTCTCATGCTCCTTTAGAGCTTATTTTCAGTGATGTATGGGGTCATGCAAGAGATTCCTTTGGAAGAAATAAATACTATGTTAGTTTTATTGATGATTATAGCAAGTTCACTTGGATTTATTTACTCAAATATAAATCTGAGGTTTTCTCTGTCTTTCAAGAATTTCAGAAACTGGTTGAAAGACACTTTAACAGAAAAATTCTAACAGTCCAAAGTGACTGGGGAGGGGAGTACGAAAAACTCAACTCTTTCTTCCGTAGCATAGGAATTCAGGACCATGTGTCTTGCCCTCATGCTCATCAACAGAATGGTTCTGCCGAGCGCAAACACCGCCACATTGTTGAAGTTGGACTCTCTCTACTTGCTCATGCGTCTATGCCTCTAAAATATTGGGATGAAGCTTTCATTATAGCAACATATCTCATTAATCGTCTTCCAAGTAAAGTTATTGGCAACTCCACTCCTTTGGAACGTCTCTACCATCAAAAACCAGACTACAACTCTCTCAAAACTTTTGGGTGTGCTTGTTACCCCAACTTACGTCCGTATAATCATCACAAACTTGAATTTCGTTCCACTCAATGTGTTTTTCTAGGCTATAGTAATCTACACAAGGGATACAAGTGCCTAGAAATTTCCACCAGACGTATATATATTTCTCGAGATGTAATTTTTGATGAAACTCTCTTTCCGTTTGCCAAGCTTCATCCCAACGCAGGCGCTCTTCTCCGTGCTGAAATAGCACTTCTTCCGGATCTTGACATACTATCTGATCACGGGGGTGAATTATCTGTAGCTGACCATGTGAACAAATCCGTAGAAAATTGCAGCCCTAATGATGTATGTACAAATGCAGCTCATGATTTTATGTGCCCAGAAACAGACAATACAGGTGTTGCTGATCACGAGGAGGATTCTGGCGGCAGCAGGCGATCTGGCGCGCGACCCCAGGCGAATCCTGGCGCCAGCGCCGGCGCAATCATTGGCGCACGATCCGAGGAGGATCATGTCCACCTGCATGCGGAGACGGCGCGCGACCCGGTGGCCGATTGTGACCGCGCGGAGCCCACTAGCGCAGGCGGGGCTGGAGGCGAATCCCCGCTTGCCACGAGCCCACGGTCCGCGGGGGTGGCAGACCAGCCGCCCAACCGGGCGACCGCGGCTGGGTCCAGCCCACGGGCCCCGATGCGCACGTCCACCCGTGTGGAGTCCTCAGGCGACACGCGGCCCACTTCTGCTGGTGAATCAATCCCGAGGCCGATTCTTTCTGGAGAAGAGACGGCGCGTGATCCCGTGGCGGCGCGCGATCCCGTGGCTGCTGGACGTGTATAGGACGCTGGATCTTCTGTGGACGCCTCTTCTGCTGCACAAATTGTTCCTCGGCGTCACACACGGTCACAATCAGGTATTACCAAGAAAAAGGAATACAAAGATGGTTCCATTAGGTATGATAAAAAACGTGCTTTTCTCACTACTACTGGTGAACCAGTTAATCTTGCTGATGCTCTTGCTCACAAATATTGGAAAGAGGCCATGGATAGTGAGTATGATGCACTTATGAAAAATAAAACATGGCACCTAGTACCATCAAAAAGTGGAATGAATGTTATTGATTGTAAATAGGTGTACAAGATAAAAAGGAAGTCAGATGGAAGCATAGACAGGTACAAGGCTAGATTAGTTGCTAAAGGTTTTAAGCAAAGGTTTGGGATTGACTATGAGGATACTTTTAGTCCAGTTGTTAAATCAGCCACAATTCGACTTGTCTTGTCTATTGCTGTTTCCAGAGGTTGGAGCTTAAGACAGCTAGATGTTCAGAACGCGTTTCTGCATGGTGTTCTTGAGGAAGAAGTGTTCATGCGGCAGCCACCAGGTTATGAAAACAAAGGTACACCACATTATGTCTGTAAGTTGGATAAAGCTCTATATGGTTTAAAACAGGCGCCCAGAGCTTGGTATTCACGATTGAGCATGCAACTACAACAACTTGGATTTGTACCATCCAAAGCAGACACATCCTTGTTCTTTTACAATAAAGGAAATGTCACTATTTTTGTGCTGGTTTATGTTGATGATATTATTGTTGCTAGCTCGAGTTCAAGTGCCACCACTTGTTTGCTTAAGGATCTTAAGTTAGAATTTTCCCTCAAGGACTTGGGAGATCTTCATTATTTTCTTGGTATTGAGGTCAAACAGATAAGAGATGGTATACTTCTGACACAGGGAAAATACACAGCTGACATACTCAGGAGAGTAGGTTTGGAAAAATGTAAACCTGTGAGTACACCTATCTCAACTTCTGAAAAACTCTCTGTTGAAAGTGGAGAGCCACTTGGGTCAGAGGATGCAACAAACTACAGGAGTGTTGTGGGTGCATTGCAATATTTGACACTTACACGCCCTGACATTTCTTATGCTGTCAACAAGGTATGTCAGTATTTACATGCTCCTGGCACTACTCATTGGACTGCAGTTAAGAGGATTTTGAGGTACCTTAAGTTTTCAGAGGGACTTGGACTTCAAATTACCAAGTCTTCTTCTATGCTTGTTACTGCCTACTCTGATGCAGACTGGGCAGGATGTATTGATGATAGAAGGTCAACTGGTGGATTTGCTGTATTTCTAGGATCCAATCTTGTGTCATGGAGTGCAAGAAAGCAGGCTACAGTCTCTAGATCAAGTACTGAGACTGAATACAAAGCTTTGGCAAATGCCACAGCTGAAGTAATGTGGATACAGACATTGCTTTATGAACTTGGAATTAAGACTCCAAAAGTAGCCAGATTGTGGTGTGATAATATTGGTGCAACCTATCTGTCAGCTAATCCTATTTTTCATGCACGCACAAAGCATATTGAAGTTGATTTCCACTTTGTCAGAGAAAGAGTAGCTAGAAAGCTCCTCGAAATTCAGTTCATTCCTACTGGAGATCAACTTGCTGATGGATTCACAAAGCCTCTCACTATGAGGAAGTTAGATGAGTTCAAGTACAATCTCAACCTTGGTCGAAGTTCATGAGATTTAGATTGAGGGGGAGTGTTAGAATATGTATAGGATAGTTTCATTCAAATTGTAATCTATCTCTATCTCCTTTCTTTCCTCTCCTCGTTAACCTCCTGTACCGAACGACCTGAGATCGATCTTCTTGATCTCTTCTTGTACTCCAAGGCATAGCCATTATATATAAACATGCGGCCCGAGACAAAGGGTTCAACGCTTCCAACCCAATTTACACATGTCGAAAGTAGTACAATTCAAACTTGATCAAGTTAGGATTAGTATTACTTTCGACATGCACCACATATTGCCTTCACTTCAATCTAAGCCATGTTTAGGCATAGCAGTAGCGTTGGTAAACCAAGCACGGAGATAAGAGAGGACACTTCTCTCTATTAGCTAGCTAACAACCTAAATTAACCCCCAAAACCCCTAAACCACCCCCTTTAAAAAAACCATAGCTCCTGCTAGCTGCTGACGCGTGGATGCCTTTTGGTCCCGGTTGGTGCCACCAACCAGGACCAAAGGCCCTCCTGCCTGGGCTCGCCGCAGCGGCCACATGGAGGCCCATCTGTCCTGGTTCGTGTAAGAACCGGGACTAAAGGCCTAGGGCATTAGTAACGACCCTTTAGTCCCGGTTCGCCAACCGAGACAGATGGGCCTTACCAACCGGAACAAATGGTCCTTTTTCTACTAGTGCGAGAAGATTATGCCACCGGTGTTGTCACAGAGAATCATCCCAGAACCGGCTTCGCGTGTCTCCTTAATATATGCGCCATCTACTCTTAGCTTAACAACACCCTTGCCATACTTGACTATGAAGACCACAATAGCCATTCATCGCAAGAAAGAAGATATAATAAGCGCTGAGGGAATATCGGTAGGGGCATCACCCGCACACAATGCAGGATTGCACTCCTTCACCACTATTTTGGAGGGCTAGAGAAACTGCATCATTACACTGAATAACTTGGAAAAGATGGTCTCCTAGATCCAACCAACTCCTTACCTTAATTGACACACCAATTGCCAAGATTTGAAGAGATCCAACAATATAGTAACACATACCCTCACAGGCTCTTCATCAGCGTCAAGTCAGACGTCGTCGAGGTAAGGAGAGGCTGAAGCGATCTTGTTTCAACACGTCATAGCCGCCGCCACCTCGTGGATACCGCCAGGGAGAAAACCCAAGGGGGAACAAGAACGAAGAAAAACGAAAACGACGAGTCCCTGCTCCTCTCGCTATTGTTGATCCACTAGACTGGAGAGGGAAGAAGGACCAAGGCGACAGCTTTGAGGAGCCTTGGTGGCGGATAGAGTTAGTGAAAGGTGTTGGTCGTGGTTAATTCATGGATGGACCTTCCATAAATGGGAGTTGACGAGGCATAAGTAATGGAAATTTGCTAAAAGCTCTTCAACATCATCGCTCATTGAACTTTCCTAAAGGATCTTTGGCGGCTAAATACAAATTATCCGAGAAAATACAATGAATGTCCACCACAAACTGACTTTATCACCACTAGCAAAATATCATGCGAAGAGAAAAGAATATTGAGTTATTGTGATTATGATTTTGCCACTTATAGATCAAGGTACTCCATAATTTCTTAGTTAGTGTTGGATAGGATTAGTGATGGGGTACTAATTGATATTGACCACCCGATCGAGAGAAATAGAGGTTGTATATTGAATTCCAGGACCGCAAAGAGTTCCCAAAACATTATAGTATGATAACAACGTAAATATGTAAGCATGGCGTTGCCTTAGATGCAGCTCCAATGAGCCTCGAAGCATATTCTTTATTCATAACAAAGCACACGTATCTAGCTAGTATATCATCCATTAAATGTTTTTTTGTATGATGTGCCGGTTCTTAAATGTGTGACATATATGATTTAATTTTCACTTAAAACTGCTACAAATTTTCCCCAAGATCATTTTGTTGTATAATTGTTTTGTCCCTTTTTCCAGGATCGTTCCTAGGAATTTGGGTGCTTGGTGCGAAATGTAAAATGGGCCCATACTTTTTAAAATCTTATGACTCAAAAACTAATATAATTAAAGCATATTGCCAGTTAACTATAAAAATTTAAATGTGTGTTATTTTGTAATATATTTTGAAATATATCCAGTAGCAACTATCTTGAAAATATTAGATCCATAACTTGAGCAACTAGCCAATTGATATGGATTGATCCATGTATACACAAAATATGGAAATAACAAAATTAATATTTTTTTTCTTAATATAGTGTTTGCAAAGATGAACAGGTTAGAAATGTAATTATTCAATATAATGTTTACTAAGATGAACATATACAGTCATTAGTATAATTATTCAAAAATAATGGCCTAAATCAAATAGGGTTTTGGTTTTATCGCAATTGGCACATGCCGTGGCGTGACTGGGGTATGCTGCAGGCTAAAGTCACATGAAAAGATTCGCCAAGCTATCTAATGAGACCTCCTCTTCAACGTGTTTTCATTTCTAGGCAAGCCTCTTCAGCACCTTAAGCGCTACTTGCGAACTGGCGCTCACGCGCATGACTGCAGGCCATGGCCCTTTAAGTTTTATCGCTTGCTCACTCGGTTATCTCACACCGTTCACACGTTTCATAGAAAAACAGGATCCAAATTTTATAGATTAAAACTTATAAA
>NC_053028.1:115362208-115415943 GCF_003073215.2 Triticum urartu
TATCGCTAATAAAAAATGTTAATAAATTTTAAAAAGGTGTTTAAGAATTTGCAAATTACAAATTGTTCACGATTACAAAAATATGTTCATGATTCAAGAAATATTATGATTTCGAAACAAGTTCCTGATTTCATAAAATTATTCAAAACAAATTGAAAAGGATGTTCGAAAAATCAATAAGAATATAAAAATTAAAAACAAGAAAAAACGTCCATGAAAAAAATAAAATTTAAAACAAAAAAGGAAAAAAAAGAAAAGATAAATTAAAGTGGAAATAGAAGAAAAAAGATAAAGAAAAAGAAGGCTCTACAACTGTGAACCAGGGTTCCACGTCTCTCTCATTAATTAGATGACACCTCGAGATCTGCATTGTGTAGAGTCATTCGGCCAAGGATCACTAATCATGTACAGTAATTTCTTAATCTATTATGCCATTGCATATGTTATTCTTTGCTGCTCCTTGTTAAAGCAGTGAATTAGTATTAAAAAATAGTTTCTCTTTCGATTTTTTTCTTTTCGAGAAATCTGCTAGGCTTTATTGATCAACGTGTAAAATTGCAGGTATTGCATGGGGTCATGAGGCACATCTAACCACAAATGATGACCCTGATCCAAAGACTCTTCATTCCAAGTATCATTATATCCAGCTAATTACGTGTTGGGGTGTTCGCTATATCCCGTCCACAATCCAGTTGGTACGGTACGATATTGATGGCGTCTGCGCCTGTGGTCTTTGGCGGGCATTGTGGTTGCAGACACTCGTCATCGGGAGTCAGCAATAAGGAACGTATCCGGTGCATCAAAACAAGAGCTCTTTTATGGTACCCTGTAGTGAATATGGACCGTTAATCCACGAAATCCAACGCCCATGACCGATCTGTATCACTGCGAGCAGACCAACAGCATGGCGAGCAGTATAGGTAGCACCGGTCCTTCTCGACCAACAGTATATATATTCTGAGGGCATTTTTGGACTTCTTCAATTCAGCCGGCCCCCAAGTCCCCGACCCACCCTGCCCGTTGTTCTCGTCCACCTATGCTGGTAGAGTTCCGGCGGCCATCGCAGTGCATCGTCCTCTTCTCCATCCTGTCTTCCCTCCCTCGATAAGCTTGAATCCTGTTCTTTCCCCTGCGTGGATCCAACACTCACAGCTTGGCGTAGGCCTCGGCCCGGACCGTGCTCTTCTTCTCCAATAGGCCATGAGGCGTTGGCCTGCGCCCCTCCCATGGCAGAGCATACCCCAGACCGGGCTCATTTTGTCCTGGTTCACAACGGTGGCAACCAAACCACTTTGTGTCGTTGTCCGTTGATGCAGAAGCATGCCGTGTACAGAAGTTCATGGTCTGGCCATGCCGTCCAGGCAGGACGAAGGACTGGAGGAGGGCGCTGACGGAGCCGTGGCCACCATGTCTTGCTCCCACCGAGAAACAGCGACGTGACCCCAAGGTAGACTAGCGCGTCGGGTCGCAGTACACGGCAGGCGGCAGCAAGGTCAGCTAGAGCATGGCGGCCATGGGAGCGAGCAAGCTATGTCAAGTCCCAGCTATTACTCCGAAATAGGCTGGCATCTTGCCCCAACAACATTCGTGTTTAGGCCTTCACGTACTGAAAAATTGTCCATATTGCCCACACGAAATCAACGGTAAGATTTAGTTATACTGGCCCACCTCGCCCCGAGCAGTATAGGGTACCGTAAAAAAGCTCCAAAGCAATTGGTGCTACCGGTGCACCGGATCCCGTTGCACATTAAAAAATGTTCAAGAAAATCCGAAAAAACTTTAGTGTATTGATACAACATCAATGTATCTTTTCACAAAAATTCAAATAAAAAATCAAAACAATGGTCAAGATAAAAAAATGACAAATTTGACGTCAATGTGCTAATGGGCCAAAACTGAAGCCCAACTTGTGTTATGCACTATTCATGTCAAATTTGTTATTTTTGTGTCTCGAGCAATGTTTCGAATATTGATCTAAATTTTTGTGACAACATATATTCATGTTGTGTCAATGCACTAAATTTTTTCCGGCTTTTTTGATCATTTTTAAATGTGCAAACGGGCGACCGGTGCACCGGTAGCACAAATTGCCCCGGTGCACCAGATACATCCCCGTCAGCAATAAGGTCCCCGCAACCAAGAGGATCATGCGTAGTTCTGTATTTCTTCGGATTGCCCGAGCAATTGGATAAGCGATCATAAAAGAGAAAACACACATCTCAACATTATACCTATGTAGGAACATATTTTGTGTTTAGGTGCAGTTTGAGACAACAACGCGAGTACAGGTTGTCTTCATACACTCCCTCTCGACAGCTCAAGATGACATGCCTCATTCTGTAATCAAAGGATGCCCCAACGCCGGATTTCAGTGCTTCAAAGTACGGAGCGAGCTATTGGTACTAAGCATTCTCTCCTGGATGTCTCCTACTCCCTTAATTTCAAGGTACTAGCATTGATCTCTTCTTGCATTATCTTTTAATAACATCCCATATTCTGAAGGTAGCATTGACCTGTTCTTGTGTTGTCTTTTGCTAACACTAGGAGCTCGAGAGCAAGCCTGTGATCCTCCTGGACTATTGAGAAAACATACACACTTGCTTGGTCTTCCTCGGTCGTGTCTATATATACACACACATGAACATACATTGTCTTTTGCGAACAATACGTTGCCAGTATTTAATCTTTTAAGATATTTTCGAATGGAATAAAGACTTTATGAACGACTCCAGTGCTATGCAAGGAAACTGTGTGTTATAAGAAAAGACGACCATGTGCTATCTTTAATTTTACTTTTGCTGCAGCTGGCAGACGAGCCAAACTCATTCATATTTCCAACCACTTTGCTGGTCGACCAAGCCCCCGCGTTACTTCACAGGGGTGAACCGGGAGGCGGCCTAGGACCGCCGCCACCCCTCCTTCGACAGTGACCAGGGAGGCCCTTCGCACTGCGCAGTAGGAGGCGAAGCGGCTCCTTCACGAGCGTCTGGCAGCGACGGCCCTCCAGCATCCTTGCATCGCTGGAGAGACGACGACGACGTCACGAACATTGACGATGATGTGGTAGGACAGGGTGGCCACGCTTACGAGGTGGTCGTCCGATATAGCGTTTAGTGTTTTTATATATTTTTTGTAAAACGATCGAAATATCGTCTGTTTATGTGAATTATATTAGAACTTGAATGAAAACTGACCGTGTTTGCATGAATTTCATACGATTTATTGAAAAAGAGTTTGAAATGTATGTAAGAATGACGGTCTTCCGCATCCATGTCCGCGGACTGGTTCCCCTGTTCACAGACAGATACAGAAGGAAATTTATAGGTAACCGTTGGAGATGCCGTAAGGTCCTCACGACCAAAGAGGTGATGCCTAGTTTGGTATTTCTCCGATTGCCTGAGCAATTAGATAAGAGATTGTAAACGAGAAAACACACATCTCAACATTATATGTAGAAACAATTACAATGATATCAAAATAAGGTGGAATACACCAGCGCGGGTACAGGATCTCCCGATACAATCCTTCTGAGCGACACAAGATGACAGGCTACACTCTGTGGTAAAAGGATACCTTGACGACGGACTTGAACTCTTCAAAGTACGCAGCTAGTCCTTGTTACTAAGCATTCTCTTCTGGATGTCTCCTACTCCCGTAATCTCAAGGTACTAGCATTGATCTCTTCTTGCATCATCCTTTACTAACACCCCATATTCTCAAGGTAGCATGATCTGTTCTTGTGCTATCTTTTTGCTAACACTAGGAGCTCGAGAGAAAGCCTGTGATCCTCCTGGACTATTGAGAAAACACACACACTTGCTTGGTCTTCCTCGGTCATGTCTATATATGCACACCCACATGAACAGACATTGTCTTTTGCTACCAATATGTATTTAATCTTATAACATATTTTTGCACGGAATAAAGACTTTATGACCAACTCCAGTGCTAAGCAACAAGATTGCGTGTTATAAGAAAAGAAGACCATATGCTATCTTTAATTTTACTTCTGCTCCAGGTGGCACACGAGCAAAATTCATTCATCTCTCCAACCACTTCACTGGTCGACTAAGCCCCCGCTTTGCTCCATAGGGGTGAACCAGGAGGCGACCTAGGACCGCCGCCGCCACCCCTCACTCCTCCCCCCTCCTCCATGCTCCTTATCGTCGTCGCCGGGAGTCATCGGCAAAGCCTGCTTGGCCACCTAGGACGGGCGGCTGCAGGGTTTGTGCTGCTCCTTCCTACCATCTCCTTCCACCTCCTTCTCTCGTGGCCATTGACCTCTCCTCCTCATAGGTCGGGCTCCCTTCGTCTCCTACATCGCGGATCTAGTAGGCAACTCGCCAGATCTAGCTATCCCGGCTACCGGCGATTGCGGTTGCGTACGTGGGAGATCTGGAGCCCTGTTCCGTAGCCGCTTCTTGGCTCTCCCACCACGGGAGCCTACCATCCTAAGAGGTCGTGATCTTGGCTAGGGGGAGTCATCGCCTCCTTCCACTCACTGGGTGGTTAGGGTTGAAGCCAAGGTTATCGCCCTTGCACAGCCGATGCAGGGTGGTAGTCAGTGGGGATGGGCGCTCCTCGTCTAGATCTAACTTCTGTTGGCGACGGAGACTGATTTGTGGGTCACCAGTTGCTGCCACAGTTGGTGGTGGCATCGTTGGGAGTTGCACCTTAGGGCATGTACAATGGGGGCAGCTGTATAGTGCTGCCCCATGCTCCACCTAGGTAAAATTTTATCAAGCAGCTATTTGGAGACCACTAGCTTCCACCGCAGGCATCATCTCACTGGGACCCACCGTTTCAGCCTTTTCATACCTAGTGCTCTCTCTCGTGAGTTGTCTCCCATGCGTGAGCTCACCTTCCGCTTGTTTTTACTCTCTAAAGCTGGCTTTTACGAGTGAGGAAGCGGGTTTCTCTGCAAGATCCCGCTTCACTCTGCAAGCAGCAGTTTGGGCTGAGCTGGAGCATTTGTTCTGACGTGATGTGCTGGGGCACTAGTCCACCGTGGAGCGTTGTACATGCTCCTAGTCCAAGGTGTCTCGTGGGTCCGTAAATGAGGGGCCATTCTGTCGACTACCAGTGCTGGTGTGCACGTGGTATGGTAGTTGGCTTTGGTGTGCAGTGGTGACTGGTGAGGTTTGGGTCCTGGATGCCGAGGCGGCAGCATGGGTTGCGGTTCGTCTGGTTGGCTCTCCATTGAGCTTTGTTGTGGCGGTGGTGGCTACGTTCCTTTGTCGTGTGGGGTAGCATGGAATGTAGGGATGGGCGGCGCTGATGTGCCCGGTGCTTCTGCTGTGGCAGCTCCTAGATCATTATCTGGAGGTCTGGTTTGTTGGTCCTTAGGGTGGGTAGGTGACCGTGGTACCTCTGTGTGGCGTCGGTGAGAATTCGGGCGAAAGCTCGGTGTTCCGGAAATGCTCGTGGGTGTCGGATTTCTCTTGTGGGTGTCATTGTAGTCCCTCTTCCTGTGTCTGGGCTCTGGGTGAAAACTCTTGACCGTTTCTCAAATATGCAAAGCTTGTGTATCATTTCATTGATAGAAGGATTAGAATGAGTACACAGGGATACAACACATGACACGAACGCCAGCGGGCGTGTACATGGTACCCGGAGCAGAGAGACAACGAATGCTCAGCCAGTACAGATGATACAACACAGCTAAACCTACCAAACCCGAACCAAGGGCAGCAATGCCAAGCCAGCGAGAACTCCAACATCGTCTAAGCCAAAACCGGGGACACCACGAGCGATCAAGATAGTGCCTTCAAGAAGGAATACGACGCCGAGACACCGTCACTATCCGATCCAAGGAACCCGGACCTAGGGTTTCTCCTGAGCTCGAAGAGGGGCGCAATTGAAGGCCTTGGCAGCACCTCCAAGAAGGAAAACAACACCCGCGGGCGCCATCACTGCCAGCACCAGCAAGCCGAGCAGGGATCTCTCCTTGGCCTGAAGCTGAGCGATCCCATAGCCGCTGAGTCCGGAATCAAAGATGGGGAGGCCAACGCTGGTCGGAACCACCAAGTCAGGAAGGGGTTGGTGGGGTTGCACCTGCCGTAGGAGGGTGGCATCGTCTTCGAACCCGGGAGCATATGATCTGGCAAAAGAGGGAGACTTTGAGGCGTACAGGGTAGGGCGGGCGACAAGGCGAACCACGCGGGAATCTTGGGGCGATGATGTCCAGCAACGCCGGCAAGCGATGACTGGAGGGACGCAGATCCAAGCTGCAGTGGCCTTAGCCGTCGGAGCATCGGCGAGCAAGGCAAACTGGAAGGAACGCAGGTACCTAGTCGCTGAGGCCGGAGCTGTCCGGTTGGGGACACCGACAGCTAGGGACACCGGAGAGACGCGGGCCAGAGGCCGCTGGGGCTGAAAAAACACCAGCAAGGACCATCGCGGGAAGTCCCATCATAGGTACAACGAGGTGCTATACAAACGGTTTTTAACCCCTTTCGACGGCGGCGTTCGGAACCGTCACCTAGTGAGTGACTGCGTTAGGGGGGTCCTTCCCACACAACCCAGAGACCGTCGGGGATATGTCCTCCTGGCACACACGCTCGGCAAAATGAGGTCATGTGCGACCGGCGAGCGACCAAATACGGTTATACGTACAGTAGTGCTAAAAAATACAATTATACAGGCGAAATCGTTTCCGGTCGTAAGTACATCCCACACAGTCAGTCCCCGCTAAACGTTTCTATTCGTATATACATCCCAAACAGTCACTCCAAGAAAAACAATTGCACAAGGTGGTGTAACGCAAACAGTTTTCAAGAGAATGTCGTGTGTGATTGTTCATTGATCCAACACGGTTTATTCCTAGAAACTGTGTGCGTTGCCTGAGGTCATCGCCCACGGTGTTTTCTCAATAACCGTTTCAATAGGAAAACCCAATTAGCAGGCTAATTACCCTATTATTAATAATCCATTTACTAATCTCATTGACATTCATATTAAGCACATAATATGTTTCATTTCCATATTAAGGAAGCAGGATTTCATAATTGAAATACATCCGAGTACAACACGATATAACTTCAGCACTCAGCTACCCTATTACACAACTGCACCAGCACCAAGTTTCACATGCAACATCTAGAACCTTTCGATATTAGCATCATAGACGGTACATATACACATGCATCTTATCTGGAAAACTGCTGAAGCGGAAGGCGAATATTGAGCCGTCATTTATGTTGAAGGTCTTTGCAACTTTAGGCCAGTGCCTGTGGATGATTAACCGTCCATCCTTCGACCTCTTCAAGAACACTTCAATATTGAACCGTGAGTGTTATATGAAAACTTTCCTCGCCTCCTGACCACAGAGGTGGTTTGAGAGGTAATCATCAGTGAACTGCTTTGAAATGTCTGAAAACAAGGATGTGCATAAATATCTTCTCTATATTGGAAATGGGGCAAAGGAATAAAAAAGGCAAGGTATAATAGTTAGTACCATCTTGTAAACCTCAGTGCTTCCCATTGTTTCCCTGCAACACATATAAGGTAGTTAGTCATCAGGTTATGTAAGGGTTCGCATGCTATCAGTAAAATATGTTGCTGATAAATAAGCACATTGCAGATTCATCAGATTAATTCAAGCCACATGGAAAACTCATTTATCCAAACCAAGCACGATTAAGAACTCGAAAATATATCACTTGTATATGTTTCTCATGTATTAAGTGCAGCTAAATTCGATTTATTCCTCACATGGTATATGATACGTCTCTTACGTATCTATAATTTTTGATTGTTCCATGCTATTATATTATCTGTTTTGGATGTTAATGGGCTTTATTTTACACTTTTATATTATTTTTTGGATTAACCTACTAACCCAAGGCCGAGTGCAAATTGCTGTTTTTTGCCTATTTCAGTGTTTTGTAGAAAAGGAATATCAAACGGAATGAAACCTTCGAGAGAGTTATTTTTGGAACAAACGTGATCCGTGGGACTTGGAGTAGACGTCAAGCAACCAATGAGGAGGCCACGAGGCGGGGGCACATATACCCCCCCGGGCATGCCCTCCACCCTCGTGGCTCCACCGACCAACTTCTTCCTTCTATATATATTCATATACCCTGAAAACATCCAGGAGCACCACGAAACCCTATTTCCACCGCCGCAACCACTACACCACAACACTACATTCCCAACAACCTAGTTGGTCAGGAAAACAACCTCCATCAACAAACAGTCGGTCGGGAAAGACTATTGCCGACCGATCGTGTCTGTTGGGGAAAGTCCAGACGGGAAAACCCTTTCCCGGCCGACATATCTTCCCGGCCGACTGCTTGACGGCTATGGTGTATCTTTCCCGACCACCAATCTATTGGGCTTGCCATGGTCCTTTCCCAACCAACAGTCCGTTGGGGTAGCCATGGGCCTTTCCCGACCAACTATCGGATGGGAATTCTTTCCCGAGCAACATTCTGTTGGCCCTAATTTTAGCCTTTCCCAACCGACTGTTAGGCAGGTTTTGTTTCGCCGACCAACAATCAGACGGTGTTTTCTTATGCGACCAAAAATTCATTTACATTTTGTTTATCCAATCACAACTTTAACTAACATATGGTACTGGTTGTCACATACATATAGTTCATGTGGTCTAAGCATAATCACGGAGACATCATACATCAGGTGCACCAAAACATTTTTCATTCCATTAACTAATAGTCGCATACATACACTTCGTTCTGTTCTAAACATAACCACCAATACACCATACATCAAGTTCAACAAAGGACAGCTAAAAGACAGCAAGTATGAGACATCAGTTGTACAAAATGAGAAGTAAAACATTCAGTTGATGTGGATCGCTGGCTTCATGGTTCATTGTGAGTCGAGTCATTATGTTTGCTTCCTACAAAAGTTAAACAAGCCCACCTTATTAGAATGCTCAATTAATTTATGAAATTGAATGCAGGAAGAATTCACATGTGCACCGTGCACACGCAATGGCAGAAAGAAGAATACAATTACCTAATCTACAAAACTAGCATTTCTGGTCATGAAGACCACCAATCAACATCCAGTAGTAGCCATGGATGTGGCATAAAAGCCCTCTGTCCACGTTTTGTCTATCCATTTGAAAGGAAATGCATCGTTTACTTTGTACGATTGCTGATAATATAGTGTGCTGGGGATATACTCAAGTTACTGTACATAGGTACTAGCAGCCAATATTCCAACACTTGTTTCCAAAAAATAAACAAACAACTTTATAGATAGTGGATAAAATGAGCCGGAAGCTAAATAAATATAAATGTGACTCTTTCACTAGATGTACAGTTTTCTAGTAGTTCACACTAGATATAGCTACCTGATAGCTAATTATAGATGTGACTCTTTCTGAATGCCCAAAAGTATCGTCTTAGCTCCTAAAAGTTACGAGTAAGAAGAAAAGAGGCTTCAACACCAAAGTAGATTAACCTGGTATCCCTTCCAAGGTAGGCGGACAGAGACTAGTATTTAGGTCTGACCTGAATACACCATGGTAATTGAAACATTAGTATTGGACTATATACTCTGTTGAATTCGTCCCAAAATGGTAAAATTTCAGATTGTATAATCAAAGCCATGAACAAAATCCATCAAAATCAGGCATTTACAGCAAGTAGGCTGGAACCAATATACTAATATTCCAGATTGTACCCTATTTTTTAGAAAGAAATAAATTTACACAAAAACAACAGCGAAAAATAATCATTTGACTATCCTACTATAAGTGAACGACAATGTAACTACTACATTGTAGTAACATTCGCCATACTTTGGTTAGACAAATAGAGGACAACATCCATGTAAACCACCTTTCTAAGAGCATTTCCATGTTATGGACCTGGATGATCTATGATCATTTAGTTATATGCTCCAGGAACTAATTAAGTTCTGCATTTTTTTGCTGATATTCAGATCTGCTATATTTTTATACCTTCATATCCAAAACCATCTACTTTCTTGTCTAAGTGCCCCTGACATGGCAGAGGCAAGAATATATTTGGCGCTTTTGTTTTTTGTACAAATGGAAAAAATATAGGAATACAGTAGAGCGACTACAGAAACTTTGACAGTTCTTCATATCCACAACCCTTTTACTCAAGGAGAAAGGGGAACATAATGCAAGGAATGCAACTGCAGCACTTGGACAGTAGTAAGTAGAAGACTCTAGGAAAGTATATTAGAGTTTTCTGTTTAATGTAACTCAATTTTCTCTTTGCTTATTTCTTGGATGAACATTCAGACATACCAGCCGTACAATTTACCGTGGTAGTTTCAGATTAACACCTGAGATTAGTATGCCATGATATTAATAGCAAATGGCCAGGAATGACATATATGCCATAATTTATATATATTGCCCATGGTCTACACAGGAGGAGGAGCAGCAGAAATAGCTAGTGAGTATCAAGGAACTTTATTAAAGGATAACCAAATTACCTGATAAATTTCATTGAAAGAGACAAGAAATAGGCCAAAGACACAAGTTTTCCTTTTATGAATGTACATATATAATATCAGTATAATCTCATGTTTTTGTTTTCCCTAGAATGTATTATTGCTAAACAAGCATGATCCTGCAGGGATAATTATACCACATCTATATATTTGATCCTGCAGGGACGATTTAATAGCCAAACAAAGCATAATAACCCACCTTTCACGATTCCAGGCATAATTCACATCCCCTTGAATAGTGGCATTCGTGGTTAGTACTGTTTCCACCCTTCATTTGCTGGGCAGTGTTTTAAATGTTCGTCTACAAGGTTTTACATGTGGTGTCACATTTTCCATACAAGAATAACTATTAGAAATCAAAATCTGAAATAAACAAGTTGAACACAAGTTGTTATTTGTCAAGGAAGACCAAGCATTCATCTTCTCTCACCTTAATAGCCAATTGAACAAAGAAAAATATGGTGTTCCATAGAGAAGATGCTTACCATCTCTCACCCAGTAGCATGGTTCAGCTCAACACTAAATTTCATTTATTTCAGAGAAGCGCAGATGTAAAACATATCTAAATAACAGATTGAGGCCCCCTTTCTTTATTGTACACTTAACTCAATCAAGCATGTAAGCAAGACACTAACCCAGGAAGGAATCAAATTGTACCGCACTAGCAGTACATGGTCATGAACAACATAATTAATTGGATTATGATTACCATAAGAAATATCTAGAAGTTAAATCGTAGGGTGAATAGGCTTTGATGGCTGCAATGGAAATTTCAAAGCTTTAAAAGAGACTGTACTACACAAAACTGCTAGTTCAGATGTCACATGTAGGCGAAAACTCTTGCAATACTAAAGTAATCTACTTCAGCAATCAACATGCATGATCTATGTTTAAGGAAAATCCAAAATGTGAGAAGGGAGTGTATACATTAATTGCATCCACACATAAGGAGGGCCTCGATACATGCATGGGGAGCAGAAACTCACCGAAGCGGCTGCAACAAGCACGTTAGATGGGTAATGACTTGAAGATAAACGCCCACGGTGTAGCTAGTTTTCTGAAGAAAAAAATCACATAAGAACCAAAGCCTAAACAAAATATTCAGTACTTGTTCACAAACTGCATTGGCTGGGAGCTACTAGGAATAAACTAGGATATCATATTAGAAAAGCTTAGAGAAGCTCTGTTAAGAGAAAAAGTACATATTGTTCTTTATTGTTCAGTACATATTGTTCTTTAGCTCTAATCAACAACCATCAAAATACGGTCTAACAACTTCAATAAATCTAGCAGCCAAATTAGTTATAGACAAAGCATTACCTAATATATAACCATCAAACTTCAGTCTAACAACTTCAAAAAAATCTAGCAGCCAAATTAGTTATAGACAAAGCATTACGTGGACATTGAGCTCGTCAATTTTATTAAAAAGATATGTTTTCTAGCCACCATTTCCTGCTCTTTTATCGTTTTGGGTATTCACGTAAGTTTTGAAAAGTGCCAGGCTCCAAGCTACTAAATCACAACACCATATACTGAAACAAAGAAAAAAGAGCGTTGACACACCACATCTTATGAACAAAATTCTTCTAAAACTGAAATTAGTTCGAGTCATATACCAACAAATCTGACATAATGTTTTCTAAATAGAAAACAAACACATACAGTGCACTAAATCACAGACGA
This sequence comes from Triticum urartu, assembly GCF_003073215.2. NCBI lineage: Eukaryota > Viridiplantae > Streptophyta > Magnoliopsida > Poales > Poaceae > Triticum > Triticum urartu. Next base: position 115,374,356 of record NC_053028.1, read on the forward strand.
AGAAACATAATGTTGAAGGATTTTTCAGAGAGTTGCCTCACCAGTCATTGCACAGTTGCAAAAACAACACACATCTTTTGACATCCACAGATAAGGAGGTCGTCAGGACTTGGGGCAGAGAAACTCACTAGATTGTGGTTGCACATCAAATGGATGTGGTCTCTTGAAGATGGATGCTAGATGTCTGCCTTCTGAAGAAGAACCTGCCGGTGCTGATGTGTTTCGATCTGGGAGATGAATTTGTTTGTCAGGTTCGAGAAAGGGAGAGGGGTAAGGGGGAGGGAGTTGCCTCACCGTGGGAAATCGCCGGCACCGGCAGCAGGGAGTGGGCGACGACGGCGGGGGAGCAGGCCGGTGTGGGGGCACTAGTGGAGAGGCAGGATGATGCGGGGGCGGCGGTGGAGAAGCAAGATGGCGTGGAGCAGCACCCCGCCACGTCCGACAGGAGCTTCTGACACTGGTTGAGCCTGGTCTTCGCCAGGATCTACCCGGTGCCTAGGACGACGACGAGGCCGGAGTCCTTGGTGACAGGGTGGGGATGGAGCACCTTGGTCGAGGATAGGGTTCGAGCTCGTGGGGGATCGGCTGTGTGGGGCGGCGGGAGGTTTGGAGGACGACGGCGCGGTGCAACGGCCGGCCGGAGAGAACAGTGAGTGTCGCGCTGTTGGGGGGAGGCGCGAGTGGCTGCTCGTGGTGGGCGATTTAGGGATTTCAGGGTAGCTGGAGGGAAAGAGGAGTGAGGTTCGCGGGCTGGGCCAAAATTTAGAGCTAAAAATTTACGTCTGCGCGCGCTTGGCCCATTTAGCTCCAGGCGGTCGGTCGGCGTTATTTGCCGACCCACAGTTCGATGGGTACATGAGAGTTCCCGACCGATCTCTTGATGGCAATTGTGCATGCATTCCCGGCCCATAATTTGTTACCGTACGAGTGTTTTCCTAATCAATAGTCCGGTAAGAGTTTTCCCAACTAACGATCGGTCGGTAATAGACATCTTTTCCAACACACATCAGTAGGGAATATTGTACCATGGTGTAGTGAACCTTCTGTACCCAAGAGATCCCGTTTTGGGGCCTTTTCCGGAGCTCCACTGGAGGGGGAATCAATCACGAAGGGCCTCTACATCAACTCCATGGCCCCTCCGATGATGTGTGAGTAGTTTACTTCAGACCTTCGGGTCCAAAGTTATTAGCTAGATGGCTTCTTCTCTCTCTTTGGATCTCAATACAAAGTTCTCCTTGATCTTTTTGGAGATCTATTCGATGTAACTCTTTTTGCGGTGTGTTTGTCGAGATCCGATGAATTGTGGGTTTATGATCAAGTTATTCTATGAACAATATTTGAATCTTCTCTGAATTATTTTATGTATGATTGGTTACCTTTGCAAGTCTCTTCGAATTATCAGTTTGGTTTGGCCTACTAAATTGATCTTTCTTGCAATGGGAGAAGTGCTTAGCTTTGGGTTCAATCTTGCGGTGTTCGATCCCAGTGACAGAAAGGGAAACGACACGTATTGTATTGTTGCCATCGAGGATAAAAAGATGGGGTTTATATCATATTGCTTGAGTTTATCCCTCTACATCATGTCATCTCACCTAATGCGTTACTCCGTTCTTATGAACTTAATACTCTAGATGCATGCTGGATAGCAGTCGATGTGTGGAGTAATAGTAGTAGATGCAGGCAGGAGTCGTTCTACTTGTCACGGACGTGATGCCTATATACATGATCATGCCTAGATATTCTCATAATTATTCGCTTTTCTATCAATTGCTCGACAGTAATTTGTTCACCTACTGTAATACTTATGCTATCTTGAGAGAAGCCACTAGTGAAACCTATGGCCCCCGGGTCTATTCTCCATTATATTTATCTCCCGTCAACAAGTTATTTCTGGCACCGTTTATTTTGCAATCTTTACTTTTAATCTTTATCATAAAAATACCAAAAATATTATCTTATCATCTCTATCGGATCTCACTCTTGTAAGTGACCGTGAAGGGATTGACAACCTCTTTATCGCATTGGTTGCGAGGTTCTTATTTGTTTGTGTAGGTACGAGGGATTTGCGTGTGGCCTCCTACTGGATTGATACCTTGGTTCTCAAAAACCGAGGAGAATACTTACGCTACTTTGCTGCATCACCCTTCCCTCTTCAAGGAAAAATCAACGCATGCTCAAGAGGTAGCAGTATACAATAACAGAATGCAGCCACAATAATTGAACATCGCATTGCAGAATTGAACCAAGCAGTTAACTAAGCACCACAACAAATGAACCAAACGTTAACTGAGCCCCACATTGCATAATATAACATACTCCTAATAGAAGATCAGACAGTTAACCAAATAAAGCATGTTTAACAACTTGGAAATATAGCAATTGTATTTGTTTCTCATGTATTTAGTACAGCCAAATTCGATTTATTTCTCACATGATATACAATAACAAAATGCAGCCACAATAATTGAACATTGCATTGCAGAATTGAACCAGACAGTTAACTAAACACCACAACAAATGAACCAAACGTTAACTGAGCACCACATTGCACAATATAACATACTCCTAATAGAAGATCAGACAGATCAAACCAAGCATGCTTAACAACTTGGAAATATAGCAATTGTATTTTTTTATCATGCATTTAGTACAACCAAATTCGATTTATTTCTCACATGGTATACAATAACAGAATGCACCCACAACAAATGAACATCGCATTGCAGAATTGAACCAACCAGTTAACTAAACACCACAACAAATGAACCAAACGTTAACTGAGCACCACATTGCACAATATAACATACTCCCAATAGAAGATTGGACAGTTAACCAAACCAAGCATGCTTGACAACTTGGAAAATTGCACCCTGAAGAATTGAACATCACATTTGCAGAATTGAACCAAATAGTTAACTGAACACCACATTACACGACATGTAGAACATATACTCTAGAGCAGAAGATTGCATGGTAAAAGTAGATAGCACAATCCACTAGAATTTGTTAAGGAAAGGCGGTAGCTAGCAAACTGAACATGGGTCCTTATAATGAGCTAATAAGACAAGCTACTCTTCATTGTCAGAGATATCGATGATGATTGGCTCCTTGGACATGGAAGAGGGCGAGGCCTCCGCATCGTGGGTGCCCTCGTCATAGTGGTGAGTTAGCTGAGCTGCTCCGGGCACCAACCTACTGGCTCTCGAGATGAGGCAAGCACGTGAACGCTGAGAAAACACCTCGTAGTCTTCGTCGAAGGCACCGACGGTGGCCTTGAGAAAACACCACGAAGTGTCGTTTAAAGCAGCCAACTGATGACCCACAAGTATAGGGGATCTATCGTAGTCCTTTCGATAAGTAAGAGTGTCGAACCCAACGAGGAGCAGAAGGAAATGATAAGCGGTTTACAGCAAGGTATTCTCTGCAAGTACTAAAATAAGTGGTAACAGATAGCTTTGTGATAGGATAATTTGTAACGAGCAACAAGTAACAAAAGTAAATAAGGTGCAGCAAGGTGGCCCAATCCTTTTTGTAGCAAAGGACAAGCCTGGACAAACTCTTATATGATGTAAAGCGCTCCCGAGGACACATGGGAATATCGTCAAGCTAGTTTTCATCACGCTCATATGATTCGCGTTCAGTACTTTGATAATTTGGTATGTGGGTGGACCAGTGCTTGGGTGCTGCCCTTACTTGGACAAGCATCCCACTTGTGATTAACCTCTATTGCAAGCATCCGCAAATACAACAAAAGTATTAAGGTAAACCTAACCGTAGCATGAAACATATGGATCCAAATCAGCCCCTTACGAAGCAACGCATAAACTAGGGTTTAAGCTTCTGTCACTCTAGCAACCCATCATCTACTTATTACTCCCAAATGCCTTCCTCTAGGCCCAAACAATGGTGAAGTGTCATGTAGTCGACGTTCAAATAACACCACTAGAGGAAAGACAACATACATCTCATCAAAATATCGAACGAATACCAAATTCACATGACTACTAATAGCAAGACTTCTCCCATGTCCTCAGGAACAAAAGTAACTACTCACAAAGCATAAACATGTTCATAATCAGAGGGGTATTAATGTGCATATAGGATCTAAACATATGATCTTCCACCAATTAAACCAACTAGCATCAACTACAAGGAGTAATTAACACTACTAGCAACCTACTAGCACCAATCCCGGACTTGGAGACAAGAATTGGATACAAGAGATGAACTAGGGTTTTGAGATGAGATGGTGCTGATGAAGATGTTGATGGAGATTGCCCTCTCCCAATGAGAGGAGCGTTGGTGATGACGATGGCGATGATTTCCCCCTCCGGGAGGAAAGTTTCCCCGGCAGAACAGCTCCGCCAGAACCATAGATTGGTTCCGCCAAGGTTCCGCCTCGTGGCGGTGGAGTTTCGTCCGAGAAGATGGCTTATGATTTTTGTTCCCATGGAAAGAGTCCATATAGCAGAAGATGGTCACCGGAGGGCCACCAGGGGGCCCACGAGGTAGGGGGCGCACCCAGGGGGGTAGGGCGTGCCCCCCACCCTCGTGGGCAGGGTGTGACCCCCTTGGTGAAGTTCTTGAGCCCAATGTTTTTTATATATTTGGAAAACATCATCTGTGAAGTTTCAGGACTTCTGGAGCTGTGCAGAATACGTCTCTAATATTTGCTCCTTTTCCAGCCAAAATCCCAGTTGTCGGCATTCTCCCTCTTTGTGTAAACCTTGTGAAATAAGAGAGAATAGGCATAAGTATTGTGACATAATGTGTAATAACAGCCCATAATGCAATAAATATTGATATAAAAGCATGATGCAAAATGGACGTATCAACTCCCCCAAGCTTAGACCTCGCTTGTCCTCAAGCGAAAAGCCAAAATCGAAAATATGTCCACATGTTTAGAGATGAAGGTGTCGATAAAAATAAAATACGGACATGAGGGCATCATGATCATTCTTAGAGCAGCAACTCATATAATTCTGGTCATATGATATCTTATGCTAGAGTAATAATTCAATCACAATATCAAGTAGGAATCGTAAACTTCATTGAAAACTGACAAACTATAATCTCAGTCATTGAAGCAATTGCAATTTATCATAACATAGGAAAGAGTCAATGTGTAAGAGATTTTCAGCAAGTCCACATACTCAACTATCATATAATATTTCACAATTGCTGACACTCACGCAATACTTATGGGTATGGAGTTTTAATTGGACACAGAGAAAGATAGGGGCTTATAGTTTTGCCTCCCAATGTTTTACCTCAAGGGTAATGTCAACAGTAATAGTTCATGAAAACCCACATCCAATTAGCCATATATAGCAGGATCTTTCCAACATATTGTGCTTTCCAAAGGATAAAATGTAAAAGGGAACGGTGAAGATCACCATGACTCTTTTGCAGTGTAAGAGATAAAGGTAAAAGATAGGCCCTTCGCAGAGGGAAGCAGAGGTTGTCATGCACTTTTATGGTTGGATGCACAAAATCCTAATGCGAAAGAACGTCACTTTATATTGCCACTTGTGATATGGACCGTTATTATGGAGTCTGTCGCTTTTATTACTTCCATATCACACGATCGTATAAAGCTTATTTCTACCACACCAATCAATCATACATATTTAGAGAGCAATTTTTATTGCTTGCACTGATGACAACTTACTTGACGGATCTTACTCAATCCATAGGTAGGTATGGTGGACTCTCATGGCAAAACCGGTTTAAGGGTATTTGGAAGCACAAGTAGTATTTCTACTTGGTGCAATGAATTTGGATAGCATGAGGGAGAAAGGCAAGCTCAACATGTTGGAGGATCCAAGACAATATAATTTATCTCAGATGTAAGAAAACATAACCCATTATGTTGTCTTCCTTGTCCAATGTCAACTCTTTAGCATGTCATATTTTAATGAGTGCTCACAATCATAAAATATGTCCAAGATAGTATATTTATATGTGAAGACCTCTCTTTCTTTATTACTTCCTATTAATAGCAACGATGACCAAAGCTATGTTTGTCAACCCTCAACAACTTTTATTCATCATACTCTTTCTATGTGAGCTCATTACTCTCCATAAGAGCCACATGATCTCTTTGTTCTTTTTATTTCTTTCTCTTTCTTTTTATTCACTTGGGATCATGGCAAAAAATAAGAAAACCCTTGACTCAACACTAATCTTTATTATATAGCCCACGGACTCGATTACATAGAAGGATAATAAAGCAAAACTCACAACTAGATCATACTAAAACTTTTATTCTACTAGATCAAGATATTATCAAAAGGATCGAACTAAGGAAAACGGTAAAGATAAAAGTGATGGTGATACGATACCGGGGCACTCCCCCAAGCTTGGCGGTTGCCAAGTGGAGTGCCCATACCCATGTGATTATGTCTCCTTTGTTGGTGAAGAAGGTGGAGTTGTTGATGATGGATAGTCGCACATCAAGCGTAGGAGGTCTTCTAGCTTGCGGATAATGCCCTTGAGTGCGATGATATGCTCCTTCAACAAAATATTTTCATGTGTGAGATACTTATTTTGTATACGAGCCAACTCAATCATCTTGAAAGCTTCGATTTCTGTTGGGGTAAGAAGATCGTGATCCAGTTGAAGGGTGTCTTCTGTTGCTGGAACTTGGTCCTCCATGACCTTCTTGATCCCTTCATCCTTGTTGATCTCCATAGGTTCTTTTCTCTTCAGCTCTATCTTCATTAGCCAAGCATTGTTGCCCTCATGGTTGGAGGAGGAGGGAGATGACATAGTGCCTGGCCTTGACAACTGAGGGAGTCCTGGATTACGGGGTCTCCGGACAGTTGGACTATATCCATTGGCCGGACTGTTAGACTATGAAGATACATGATTGAAGACTTCGTCTTGTGTCTGGATGAGACTCTACTTGGCATGGAAGGCAAGCTAGGCAATACGGATATGTGTATCTCCTCCTTTTAACCGACCTTGTGTAAACCCTAGCCCCTTCCGGTGTCTATATAAACCGGAGGGTTTTAGTCCATAGGACAACATACAATCATACCATAGGCTAGCTTCTAGGGTTTAGCCTCTCTGATCTCGTGGTAGATCTACTCTTGTACTACCCATATCATCAATATTAATCAAGCAGGATGTAGGGTTTTACATCCATCAAGAGGGCCCGAACCTGGGTAAAACATCGTGTCCCCTGCCTTCTGTTACCATCCGCCTTAGACGCACAGTTCGGGACTCCCTACCCGAGATCCGCCGGTTTTGACACCGACATTGGTGCTTTCATTGAGAGTTCCTCTGTGTCGTCGCCGTTAGGCTTGATGGCTCCTACTATCATCGATAGCGATGTAGTCCAGGGTGAGACTTTTCTCCCTGGACAGATCTTTGTGTTCGGCGGCTTTGCACTGCGGGCCAATTCGCTTGGCCATCTGGAGCAGATTGAAAGTTACGCCCCTGGCCACCAGGTCAAGTTTGGAAGCTTAAACTACACGGCCGATATCCGCGGAGACTTGATCTTCGACGGATTCGAGCCTCTGCCTTGTGCGTCACGCGGTCACGATGAGTACGATTTAGCTCTACCATCAGACAGTGTTATGGAGATCGCATCGGCAACCGCTCCGGCCCTCAATTCGGAGCCAGTTGCGCCGTCCATGGATGGGTGGATGGACCCCGCCACGGAGGCCTTACCCCCAGCGGCGATCGAGCCGAACATCGACCTTACCTTGCATGAGAGCCGTGTTGTTAAACTACCGGATCCTTCTCCGGCCACGGACTCCGAACCGCCTGTGCCCGTTCCTATCGAATCTGGCTGGGCGCCGATCAAGGAGTTTACCTCCGCGGATATCTTTCAGCACTCGCCCTTCGGCAATATACTGAACTCATTAAGGTCTCTCTCCTTGTCAGGAGGATCCTGGCCAAACTATGTCCGGCAGGACTGGGATGCGGACGACGAAGAAATTCGCGGCCCACCCACCACCCACTTAGTAGCCACTGTCGATGACTTAACCGACATGCTCGACTTCGACTCCGAAGACATCGACGGTATGGACGACGATGCGGGAGACGAAGAGGAACCACTGCCCACAGGGCACTGGATAGCCACCTCATCATACGATATATACATGGTGGATACACCCAAAGAAGGTAATGGCGATGAGACAGCGGAGGATGACCCCTCCAAGAAACAACCCAAGCGCCGATGTCAGCGGCGCCGCTCTAAGTCCCGCCAAAGCAAAAGTGGTGATACTGGCACAGGAGGTAATAACACTCCGGATAGTGCCGAAGACAACAACAACCCCCTCCAGCAAGAGTTAGAGCAGGAGGATGGAGGAGCCAGCCCTCCTGAGAGAGCGGCAGATGGAGAGGCGGAGGATGATAATTACATGCCCCCCTCCGAAGACGAGGAAAGACTCAGCGATGACGAATTCGCCGTGCCAGAGGATCCCGTTGAACAACAGCGCTTCAAGCGCCAGCTTATGGCCACGGCAAATAGCCTTAAGAAAAAGCAGCAGCAGCTTCAAGCTGATCAAGATCTGCTAGCTGACAGATGGACTGAAGTCCTCGTGGCCGAGGAATATAAACTCGAGCGCCCCTCCAAGAGTTACCAAAAATGCAGGTTGCTACCTCAACTGGAGGAAGAAGCGTATGACGCGGCTGATCGGCCACCTCGTGGCCGTGATAGAGAGGCATTCCAGCCAAAAGCTCAGCCTGCACCCCGACGCCATTCAAATAAAAAAGCATGGGGAAACACGCCAGACCTGCGAGACGTATTAGAGGACGAAGCAAAACATGCAAGATCGATCTACGGATCACGAGGGCGCTACACTATGCGAGACGATAAACGTCACACCGGATACAGTAAAAGTAAATCCGGCCGGGCCGAACACAGCGGGCAAGACCCATTCGAGCTGCGTCGTGATATAGCCCAATACAGAGGCGCCGCACACCCCTTATGCTTCACAGACGAAGTAATGGATCATCAAATCCCAGAAGGTTTCAAACCCGTAAATATTGAATCATACGACGGCACAACAGATCCTGCGGTATGGATCAAGGATTTCCTCCTCCACATCCACATGGCCCGCGGTGATGACTTACACGCCATCAAATACCTCCCACTAAAGCTCAAAGGACCAGCGCGACATTGGCTTAACAGCTTGCCAGTAGAGTCCATTAGCTGTTGGGAAGATCTGGAAGCCGCATTCCTTGATAACTTTCAGGGCACTTATGTGTGACCACCAGATGCCGATGACTTGAGCCACATAATTCAGCAGCCAGAAGAATCGGCCAGGCAATTCTGGACTCGGTTCCTAACAAAGAAAAATCAAATCATCAACTGTCCGGATGCAGAGGCCCTAACAGCTTTCAAACACAACATCCGCGACGAGTGGCTAGCCCGGCACCTTGGTCAGGAAAAGCCGAAATCTATGGCAGCCCTCACGACACTCATGACCCGCTTTTGTGCGGGAGAAGACAGCTGGCTGGCTCGCCATAACAATATGTCAAAGAACCATGGTACTTCGGATACCAAGGACGCAATAGCAGGTCACGTCGCAACAAACATAAGCGCCGCATTAATAGCGATAATACTGAAGATACGGCAGTCAATGCCGGATTCAAAGGCTCTAAACCCGGTCAGCGAAAAAAGGCATTCAAAAGAAGCACTCCGGGCCCGTCCAGTTTGGACCGTATACTCGATCGTTCGTGTCAAATACATGGCACCCCCGACAAGCCAGCCAACCACACCAACAGGGATTGTTGGGTGTTCAAGCAGGCCGGCAAGTTAATTGCCGAAGACAAAGATAAGGGGCCACATAGCGATGACGAGGAAGAGCCCCGACAGCCGAACGCCAGAGGACAGAAGAGGTCCCCCCCCCACAAGTGCGGACGGCGAACATGATACACGCAACCCACATCCCCAAGAGGGAGCGGAAGCGTGCGCTCAGGGACGTATATGCGTTGGAGCCAGCCGCCCCAAAGTTCAACCCATGGTCCTCCTATCCGATCACCTTCGATCGCAGGGACCACCCCACTAGTATCCGTCATGGCGGATTCACCGCACTAGTCCTAGACCCAATCATTGACGAATTTCATCTCACTCGAGTCCTTATGGATGGCGGCAGGAGCCTGAACCTGCTTTATCAGGACACAGTGCGCAAAATGGGTATAGACCCCTCAAGGATCAAACCCACAAAAACGACCTTTAAAGGCGTTATTCCAGGCGTAGAGGCCCATTGCACAGGCTCAATTACACTGGAAGTGGTCTTCGGATCCCTGGATAACTTCCGAAGCGAAGAATTAATCTTCGATATAGTCCCGTTCCACAGTGGTTATCATGCACTGCTCGGGCGAACCACATTTGCGAGATTCAATGTGGTACCGCATTATGCATACCTCAAGCTCAAGATGCCAGGACCTCATGGGGTTATTACAGTTAATGGAAACACAGAGCGTTCTCTCCGAATGGAGGAGCACACTGCGGCCCTCGCAGCAGAAGCGCAAAGCAGCCTCTCAAGGCAATCCACCAGTTCGACATTTCAAGACCCGGACACCTTCAAGCGCGCTCGGAGTAATCGGCAATTAGACCGCCTGACACGATGTAATCTCGTGTAGCAATGCGGCCCCCACCCCAGTCCTAGCCAAACGGCGAAATCCGTGCCACACGTACATAATTACGCATTAAAAATACCATGGGCACGGGTGGGGAGGGGGCACAACTACGGCATGCCCCAAGACGCGGCTTAAACCGCACTAGGGGCTTCCTGCTTTGTTATTTTTCTCTTTTTCAGGACCTTAATCTCTGGAAACCCTGTCCGGCAGCATGATTGCCGAAAACATGATGCAGCAACCAAGGAGGCAGAAAGCTACGTCACACCACGGAATTCCTAGGTGGATTATGATAACGAGCGAAATATTTGCTTTAATACTATTCATCAGCTTGCCCTTGGAAGGGACATAGTCCTACTTTTTGCTTATCGAACTATCTGTATCATTCTGCTTTAACGCACCTTTTTGAATAAACAATGCATAACATTACGACTATTATTGCATTCTTGTTATATATATGTGTTCATTAATAACGCCTTGCAACCGTACACTTTGGTACGACCAATACACCAGGGGCTTAAGTACCCCACAATATGGTGTGAGAAGTCCGAACACTATCACAAGTGCGGCACCCCGAACTTATAGCATTATATGCATCAGCTCTGAATCATGTCTTTCATCAAATGTTGGGTTTGCCCGGCTCCTATGTTTTGGTACCTTATGTTCTGCTCTATCGGCTAAGGTAGCGCTAGGAGAACTACTGCGATTGTGCCCCGGTTCTGCTGGGCTAAGCACCTCGGTAGAGAAAGCTAAAACTGACTATCATGATAAGGCGACAGACTGGTCGCTGTTAGGCGAGGTTTCGAGTCCCTAAAGACTTATGCCGCTTAAAGGGAGGGGCCGGCCCTGTCCAGCTTAAAGGCGTGTATCGCGCCCCGAATTCGGCCTTCCGAATACCATGGGCTTCGCCGAAATTTAAAATTATAGAATTCTATGGCTAAGTGAGAGTGATAAAGCATTATTAGTCTGGTTGCCTTGTTCGTTGTGCTGAGCACCTCCTTCGAAGGACCCAAAAATGGGAACAAGAGTGCTCAGGTTTATCCCGAACACCCCAGCACTCGTGGCATGGGGGCAGAAGCCGAGGACTAGCCATCTCTCAGATTGGATAAACAGCCAAACAAAAGGTAATATTTTAATTCAAACAAGCGTTGCATAGCGCATATGAAACAAGTTTTCATCATACAGGATCACACGAGCAAGTTTATTCAAATATTACATCCTTGGAACATTCGTCCGCTACAAGACGGGCACCCTTTAGGACACCCTCGTAATAAATTTCGGGGGTGCGATGCTCCTTGCCCTGCGGCGGTCCTTCCTTGATCAGCTTCACGACGTCTAGCTTGGCCCATTGCACCTTCACATGGGCGAAAGCTCGGCGTGCACCTTCGATGCAGACAGACCGCTTGACGACTTCCAGCCGTGGGCAGGCATCCACAAGCCGCCTCACCAGGCCGAAGTAGCTGTTCGAAAGGGCGTCGCCAGGCCATAGCCGGACTATAAAGCCCTTCATGGCCTGTTCGGCCGCCTTGTGTAGCTCAACCAGCTGCTTTAGCTGGTCGCTCACAGACACTGGGTGTTCGGTCCCAATATACTGGGCCCAGAACAACTTCTTCGTTGAGCTTCCATCCTCGGCCCAGTAAAACTTCGCGGCATCCGACACGCTGCGGGGCAAATCTGCGAATGCTCCTAGAGAGCTCCGGATTCGGGTAAGTAATCGGTAATTTACTTTACATGCTTGCTTTGCATATAGAATGCCTTACCCACCACTATTTTCTTTATCGCGTCGATCTCCTGGAGGGCCTTTTGGGCTTCTGCCTTGGCACTCTTTGCGCTCTCGAGGGCCGCGGCAAGCTCAGACTCTCGCGTCTTCAAGTCAAGCTCCAATGCCTCGTGCTTCATCACGAGGGCCTGGAGCTCTTGCTGCACCTCGCCCACCCGAGCCTCTTGCCTTTCCCGCTCGGTGCGCTCCTTAGCCGCTTTATCCTCGGCCTCGGATAGCGCTTGCTTTAAGGTCGCCACTTCGGTCGCGGCCCCTAGCAAATTCATGATGATCCTGTCATTTTGCAATCACATTCTTTTTATACATATCCATAGACTAGGTACTACTTACCTTTGTTCTCCTCGAGCTGCCTCTTGGCAAGGCCGAGCTCATCCTTGGACCCTTTAAGGTCCTGCTTCAATACGGCGACCACCGCAGTAAGTGCGGCAGATGCCAGCAGCGAAGCCTGCATATGCATATTGACATACTTATATTAGACTCCTGCGATATTGTTTGATCCTCTGTTCGGCTTTTCTTTGTGAACACCGAACAAAGCATCAGGGGCTACTGTCTATGCGGTAATATTTTTCCTATATTTTAAACACTTACCTCAAAGCCTGTTAGAAGGCTGGAACAGGCTTCAGTCGGTCCGCTCTTGGCGGACTGAACCTTCTAGACCACCGCACTCATAATAGTACGGTGCTCCTCTGGATGGACAAAGGTCACCGGCATAGGCGTCTTGCCCCTATTGGAAGGAGGCCGCCTGCCCGAGTCCTGAACCACTGGAGGTTCCGGCGCAGTGTTCGACTGAGGGTCGAACTCGGAGCCCTCAAGGGCCTTGTCCCCTCTGCTCCCGGAGTCCGGAAGGCCGCCTTGAGGCGCCTCCAGGACTGTCTCCCCTCGACCCGGTGCCTCTTGGGACAATACCTCGGCGTCGTCCGCAGGGCAAGGGAGGTGGCAGTCGGAAGTGGATCGCTATCCATATCCGACGAGCCCAGGGAGCCGTCAGATGATACATCGATACGGGCTCGTGGTGGCCTGCATAATCATATTCGGCGTTAGGTGAAGCAGTGCGACAAAGGAATGCTATGAGTTACTCTGGTATCCGAATACTTACGACTTCCCCAGGGGCTTGGACCTAGGCAGCCACTCGTCTTCGCCGTCGGCGGCGGTGGTAGAACTGTCCGGAAGGAGAGTCCTTCCCTTCTTGGACCCTTCGGCCTCCCCAGTTGGGGCGACCTTCCTTTTCTTGTCTCCCCCGTCTGGAGGGGGAGCATCTTCTTCTGCTTCCTCGTCTTCGGGGGAGGAGTGCGTCGTAGAGTCATCAGACGGTGAGTCCGATGACGCCTGGCGTCGGGAACTCTTTCGGGTTCCCTTGGCCTTCTTGGTCTTCTCCGGCACCATGTAAGGAGCCGGAGTCAGCATCTTCGCCAGGAGAGCGTTTGCTGGGCCTTCGGGCAAAGGAGCCGGACAGTCGATCTGTCCGGCCGTCTCCTGCCAGTCCTGTCAAAGGTACGGGAGATTAGATCCCGCATAGAGTCAAACTATGGAAAACAAGTATCCTGTGAGAGGTAAAACAACTTACCGCGCGGGCTTGGCGCTTCGCGCAGAATCCGCGGTCCTCGGTAGTGGGAGGGGGAACCTCGGCACTCTTGAATAGCACCTTCCAGGCATCTTCGTGAGTTGTGTCGAAGAGCCTGTTCAGAGTTCGATGTTGGGCCGGGTCGAACTCCCACAAGTTGAAAGCCCGCTGTTGGCACGGGAGGATCCGGCGGATGAGCATGACCTGGACTATGTTGACGAGTTTGAGCTTCTTGTTCACCATGTTTCGAATACATGTTTGGAGTCCGGTCAGCTCTCCTAAACTACCCCAGGATAGGCCCTTCTCTTGCCAAGAGGTGAGCCGCGTGGGGATGCCAGATCGGAACTCGGGGGCCGCTGCCCATTTAGGGTCACGCGGCTCGGTGATGTAGAACCACCCCGATTGCCACCCATTTATGGTCTCCACGAAGGAGCCCTCGAACCATGTGACGTTGGGCATCTTGCCCACCATGACGCCTCCGCACTCCGCCTGGCGGCCGCTCACTACCTTCGGCTTGACATTGAAGGTCTTCAGCCATAAGCCGAAGTGGGGCTTGATGCGGAGGAAGGCCTCGCACACGATGATAAATGCCGAGATGTTGAGGATGAAGTTCGGGGCTAGATCGTGGAAATCCAGGCCGTGGTAGAACATGAGCCCCTGGACGAATGGGTGGAGAGGGAATCCCAGTCCACGGAGGAAATGGGTAAGGAACACTACCCTCTCATGGGGCCTGGGGGTGGGAATGAGCTGCCCCTCATCTGGGAGCCAGTGCACGATGTCGTCGGGCAGGTATTCGGCTCTCCTCAGCTTCTTGATGTGTCCTTCCGTGACGGAGGAGACCATCCACCTGCCTCCCGCTCCGGACATGGTTGGAGAAGGTCAAGGTGGGAAATGCGAACTTGGGCACTAGAGCTCGAGTGTGCGAAAATGGATGAGCAAAGGAGGAAGAAGGCATGGATGAAATGGTGAATCCTTATCCCTTTATATGGGCGGACAGAACTATGCGTCCCCACTAGCCTGGTAAAACTCACTTATCCCCCAAGCGCCGTAATCGATGGCGCGGTTGGGTTACCCACGCCCGTATTGATGAGAATCCCGTGATAAGGGGACACGATCTCTGCTTTGACAAGACGTGTCAAAAAACTGTCTCGCGTTATGTGTGGGGCTAGTTAAAGGAAACGGTTCGAATAATCGTCGGGCCATGGCATAATGTCGTGTTACCAAAACAAGTCAGCAAATTGGATTTGTGGAAATATTATTATCTCTACGGTGGTATGTGGAACTTATTTTGCAGGGTCAGACACTATGCTTGTATTCAAATTCTTCCGTGGTGTATTCGGAGGAACCCGCCTTGCAATGCCGAAGACAATACTGCGCGCCGGACTCATCGTCATTGAAAGCCTGGTTCAGGGGCTACTGAGGGAGTCCTGGATTAGGGGGTCTCTGGACAGCTGGACTATATCCATTGGCCGAACTGTTAGACTATGAAGATACAAGATTGAAGACTTTGTCTCGTGTCCGGATGAGACTCTACTTGGCGTGGAAGGCAAGCTAGGCAATACGGATATGTGTACCTCCTCCTTTGTAACCGACCTTGTGTAAACCCTAGCCCCTTCCGGTGTCTATATAAACCGGAGGGTTTTAGTCCGTAGGACAACGTACAATAATACCATAAGCTAGCTTCTAGGGTTTAGCCTCTCTGATCTCGTGGTAGATCTACTCTTGTACTACCCATATCATCAATATTAATCAAGCAGGACGTAGGGTTTTACATCCATCAAGAGGGCCTGAACCTGGGTAAAACATCGTGTCCCCTGCCTCCTGTTACCATCCGCCTTAGACGCACAGTTCGGGACCCCCTACCCGAGATCCGCCGGTTTTGACACCGACAACAACCCTGACAGAAAACAGCTCGAAACAAAGACAGGAGATTTTTGCGTGATACGGGAGTCAAAACCCCCGGGAGGTTATATAACGAATTTTTACTGACCATAATACATGTCCTGTAAGAAAACGGAGTCCGGCGAGCACACGAGGTGCCCACGAGGTAGGGGACGCCCAGGGGGTAGGGCGCTCCCTCCACCCTAGTGGAGCCCTTGTGTCCTTTCCGGACTGCTGCTTATTTTTCTATTTTTCTAAATATTCCAAAACGGAGAAATATTGCCTTAAAAACTGTTTTGGAGTCGGTTTACTTACCGTACCACATACCTATTCCTTTTCGGAGTCTGAAATGTTCCGGAAAGTGTCCCTTATGTATTCCTCCGGGGTTATGGTTTCAATAACATTGGTTTCAACATTTATGGGATTACCTAAGATATAGTGTTTGATTCTTTGACCATTTACCACCTTCGGATCTGTGCCTTCGAAGTTGTTGATTTTTATGGCACCGGAATGGTAGACGTCCTCGATAACGTAAGGACCTTCACATTTGGAGAGAAGTTTTCCTGCAAAAAATCTTAAACAAGAGTTGTATAGCAATACATAATCACCTACATTGAACTCACGCTTTTGTATCCTTTTGTGATGCCATCTTTTAACTTTTTCTTTAAACAACTTGGCATTTTCATAGGCTTGGGTTCTCCATTCATCAAGTGAGCTAATATCAAATAACCTCTTCTCACCGGCAAGTTTAAAATCATAATTAAGTTCTTTAATAGCCCAATAAGCCTTGTGTTCTAGTTCGAGAGGTAAGTGACATCTTTTCCATAGACCATTTTATACGGAGACATACCCATAGGATTTTTATATGCAGTTCTATAGGCCCATAATGCATCATCAAGTTTCTTGGACCAATTCTTTCTAGATCTATTAACAGTCTTTTGCAAAATTAATTTAAGTTCTCTATTACTCAATTCTACTTGACCACTAGACTGAGGATGATAAGGAGATGCAATTCTATGATTAACATCGTATTTAGCAAGCATTTTACGGAAAGCACCATGAATAAAATGTGAACCACCATCAGTCATTAAATATCTAGGGACTCCAAACCTTGGAAAGACAACTTCTTTAAGCATTTTAATAGAAGTGTTATGATCAGCACTACTAGTTGGAATAGCTTCTACCCACTTAGTAACGTAATCAACAACAACTAAAATATGTGTATAACCATTAGAGGAAGGAAAAGGTCCCATATAGTGAAAGCCCCAAACATCAAATGGTTCAATAACAAGTGAATAATTCATAGGCATTTCTTGACGTCTACTAATATTACAATTCTTTGACATTCATCACAAGATAAGACAAACTTACGGGCATCCTTGAAGAGAGTAGGCCAATAAAAACCTGATTGCAGTACCTTATGTGCAGTCCTATCTCCAGCATGGTGTCCTCCATAAGCTTCGGAGTGACACTTGCGTAGGATCTGTTCCTGTTCATGCTCAGGTACACAACGTCTAATAACACCATCTACTCCTTCTTTATAAAGATGTGGGTCATCCCAAAAGTAATGCCTCAAATCATAGAAGAACTTTTTATTTTGCTGGTATGTGAAACTAGGTGGTATAAACTTAGCAACAATGTAATTAGAATAATCAGCATACCATGGAGCATTATGAGAAGTATTTATGACATTTAATTGCTCATCAGGAAAGCTATCATCAGTAGGTAGTGGGTCATCAAGCACATTTTCTAACCTAGACAAGTTGTCTGCAACGGGGTTCTCAGCTCCTTTTCTATCAACAATATGCTAATCAAATTCTTGTAGCAAGAGAACCCATCTAATAAGTCTAGGTTTAGCATCTTTCTTTTCCATAAGATATTTAATAGCAGTATGATCGGTGTAATAGTTACTTTAGAATTAACAATATAAGTTCTAAACTTATCACAAGCAAATACAACTGCTAAGAATTCTCTTTCAGTAGTAGCATAATTTCTTTGAGCATTGTCTAGAGTTTTACTAGCATATTGAATAACATTTAGTTTCTTATGAACTCTTTGTCCTAGAACAGCACCTATAACATAATCATTAGCATCACACATAATTTCAAAGGGTAAATTCCAATCAGGTGGCTGAACAATTGGTGCAGAGATCAATGCTTTATTAATCAAATGCTTCTACACAATCATCATCAAAGACAAATGGTATATCTTTTTGTAAAATATTAGTCAGAGGCTGAGAGATTTTTGAGAAGTCCTTGATGAACCTCCTATAAAAACCAGCATGACCAAGGAAACTTCTTATACCTTTGGTGTCCTTGGGACATGGCATCTTTTCAATAGCATCAACCTTGGCTTTGTCGACTTCAATACCTCTTTCAGAAACTTTATGCCCCAAGACAATACCTTCATTAACCATAAAGTGTCACTTTTCCCAATTTAAGACAAGATTAGTTTCTTCACATCTTTGCAAAACTCGATCAAGGTTGCTCAAGCAATCATCAAAAGAAGATCCATAGACGGAAAATTCGTCCATGAAAACCTCACAAATCTTTTCACAAAAGTCAGAGAATATAGCCATCATGCATCTTTGAAAGGTAGCAGGTGCATTACATAAACCGGAAGGCATACATCTGTAAGCAAAAGTATCAAAAGGGCATGTAAAAGTAGTCTTTGATTGATCTTTGGCTGACACAGGTATTTGAGAGAAACCAGAATAACCATCTAGAAAGAAAAAATGTGTATGTTTAGACAATCTTTCTAGCATTTGATTGATAAAAGGTAAGGGGTAATGATCTTTTTTAGTAGCCTTATTTAATTTGCGGAAATCAATTACCATCCTATAACCAGTGATAATTCTTTGAGGAATCAATTCATCTTTGTCATTAGGAACAACAGTAATACCTCCCTTCTTAGCACTAGTAGAAAAAGGGTCGAATGTGAAGCACATTAGTGCCGGTTTGAATTTGAGCCGGCACTAATGTGTGCATTAGTGCCGGTTCCAATGGCTAGCCGGCTGCTCTCATTAGTACCGGTTCGTGGCGAACCTTTAGCACCGGTTCGTGCCATGAACCGGTACTAAAGTGAGTGGTGGCAGGATGTTGTCAGTCCGGGGCCCCTCCAGCACCTTTAGTACCGGGTCGTATCACGAACCGGTACTAAAGGTCGTCCTACATAGACCCTTCATCCACCCGAGCTCGCTCTGTTCTTCCCCTTTCCCCTCTCCTCTCTGTTCTTTTCCCTCTTCCTCTCAAGCTCATCACACATTTTGCCCAAAATTTGTCAAGATTTGAAGGCCCCCATCCATTCAAATGATCACAAAGGTTAGCAACTTTGTACTTTCATCTCTCATTGCTAGATTAGCTCGTGCAATGCTTTATATAGTGATTGATTTTTGAGTTTAGTACTTTGGGAGGAATTATATATATGTGCTAGTATTTGATTTATATGCAATTTGAGGTCAAAAATAACACTTAGTTTGCATATGTAGGTGTGGTTTACTTAGTACCTTCTAAATCTCTGTCGTAACCACCGTCGATCGCTCGCAACGTCCCGTCGCCGGCACCACCTTGTGGTGAGCCTCTTGTTCATGAAGTTTTATATAAAAAATTGATGTTTGTGTGATTTGGATATATAGTTACTCGTATAATTATTTTACCCATATATTGTTTGTTATACATAGTGCCATGGTTTTGATATCCATCCCCGTCGGCCCTCGTCCGGGTTATGATTTGGTTGTGGTATATTCTCTTTTAAAACTATTCATTGCATTTTGTGTTTATGACAAATTATGCCCATCAAGTTGACATAGATATTTGTATGTAGGAGGTAGTTGAACCAGAAATTCCAACCGACCCTATTGTCGAGAGGTTAAATTTAGTTGAAAGAGAAAATGAGGATTTGAAGGAAAAATTGAAAAGAATTGAGGGGGAGAAGACGGAATTGGAGTTGCATGTTGTCGATGTCGTCGATGATCACAAGATTAAGATGGAGAAAATGCGCTTGAAGATTAGAAAGATTAGAAAATATGCCATTCATAGTGAGGCTTGGTATCATTATGCTGTTGGATCAATTGTTACCTTAGTTGCGATCTTGATCGCATTTGTTGTTGCATTTAAATTCTTTAGCTAGAGAGTTATTTGTTTGTTGCATTTAAGTGTTGTATGATCTTTATGTATGAACTTTATGTATTGTATTAATTTGGTGTTTTCGGTGCTGTGTATTGAAGATGAGCCGGCAATGGATGTACGATGACCGATGCTCTCCCGAGTTCATTAATGGCGTGCATACTTTTCTGCTTGCGGCTGAGGCAAACAAGCGGGCGGATGGTTTTATGCCTTGTCCATGTGCTGGCTGTAAGAATGGTCACAATTACTCTACGTCAAGAACCATTCACGTCCACCTGTTTCAGTCCGGTTTCATGCCCCACTATAATGTTTGGACCAAGAATGGAGAAAGAGGGGTTATGATGGAAGACAATGAAGAAGAAGAGGACGACGACAGCTATCTTGGCCATGGGTTCCCTGAATACGATGATACAACAATGAGGGAAGAAGCTGAGCCGGTAATGCGGGAAGAAGCTGAGTCGTCAATGCGGGAAGAAGCTGAAGAAGAGGCATCGGATGAGCCCGTTGATGATCTAGGTCGGGCCATTGCCGATGCAAAGAGAAACCGCACAAGTGATTTGGAGAAGAAGTTGCAGCACATGTTAGAGGATCACAAAAAATTGTTGTACCCGAATTGCGTAGGTGACAAGAAAAAGCTGGGCACCACACTGGAATTGCTACAATGGAAGGCAGAGAATGGTGTATCTGACAAGGGATTTGGAAAGTTGCTGGTAATGATAAAGAATATGCCTCCAAAGGACAACGAATTGCCCGAGAGTACGTACGAAGCAAAGAAGGATGTCTGCCCTCCAGGGTTAGAGGTGCAGAAGATACATGCATGCCCTAATGATTGCATCCTCTACTGCGGTGAGCGCGAGGATTTGAACGCTTGCCCAGTATGCGGTGCATTGCGCTATAAGATCAGTCGCGATGACCCTGGTGATGTCGAGGGTGAGCATCCCAGGAAGAAGATTCCTGCCAAGGTGATGTGGTATGCTCCTATAATACCACGGTTGAAACATTTGTTCCAAAACAAAGAGCATGCCAAGGCGATCGATGGCACAGAGAAGACCGTAAGAAAGACGGAAAGTTGAGAGTACCCGCTGACGGGTCGCAGTGGAGAAAAATCGAAAGAAAGTACGGGAAGGAGTTTGCAGATGATGCAAGGAACGTATGGTTTGGTCTAAGCACAGACGGCATTAATCCTTTTGGGGAGCAGAGCAGCAACCATAGCACCTGGCCTGTGACTCTATGTTTGTATAACCTTCCTCCTTGGTTGTGCATGAAGCGGAAGTTCATTATGGTGCCAGTGCTCATCCAAGGCCCTAAGCAACCCGGCAACGACATTGATGTTTACCTAAGGCCATTAGTTGAAGAACTCTTACAACTGTGGAATGGAACAGGTGTACGTGCGTGGGATGAGCACATGGGGGAAGAATTTGACCTAAAGGCGTTGCTGTTCATGACCATCAATGATTGGCCTGCTCTCAGTAACCTTTCAGGACAGACAAACAAGGGATACCGCGCATGCACGCACTGTTTGAACGATACCGACAGTATATATTTGGCTAATTGTAAGAAGAATGTGTACCTGGGACATCGTCGATTTCTTCCGAGCAGGCATCCCGTAAGAAAGAAAGGCAAGAATTTCAAAGGTGAGGCGGATCACCGGACGAAGCCTCGCCACCGTACTGGTGCTGATGTACATGATATGGTCAAGGATTTGAAGGTGGTCTTTAGAAAGGGTCCTGGTGGACAACCTGTTCCGAATGACGCTGACGGACGCGCACCCATGTGGAAGAAGAAATCTATATTTCGGGACCTGCCCTATTGGAAAGACCTAGAGGTCCGCTTCGCAATCGACGTGATGCACGTGACGAAGAATCTTTGTGTGACCCTGCTTGGATTCTTGGGTGTGTATGGGAAGACAAAAGATACACCTGAGGCACGGGAGGACCAGCAACGTATGCACGGAAAAGACGGCATACATCAAGGTCATGCAAGCTACGCTCTTACCAAAGAAGAGAAGGAAATCTTCTTTGAATGTCTGCTCAGTATTAAGGTACCATCTGGCTTCTCGTCGAATATAAAGGGAATAATAAACATGGCAGAGAAAAAGTTCCAGAACCTAAAGTCTCATGACTGCGACATGATTGTGACGCAACTGCTTCCAGTTGCATTGAGGGGGCTTCTACCGGAAAACTTTCGATTAGCCATTGTGAAGCTATGTGCATTCCTCAATGCAATCTCTCAGAAGGTAATCGATCCAGAAATCATACCAAGGTTAGAGAATTATTTGGTTCAATGTCTTGTCAGTTTCGAGTTGGTGTTCCCACCATCCTTCTTCAACATCATGACGCACATCCTAGTTCACCTATGTGAATAGATTAACGTTTTGGGTCCTGTATTTCTACATAATATGTTCCTGTTTGAGAGGTTCATGTGAGTCTTAAAGAAATATGTTCATAACCGTGCTAGGCCAGAAGGAAGCATCTCCAAGGGCCATGAAAATGAGGAGGTCATTGAGTTTTGTATTGACTTTATTCCTGACCTTAAGCTGATTGGTGTTCCTGAATTGCGGCATAAGGGCAGACTGGATGGAAAAGGCACGCTAGGAGGGGAACAAATAATATGTATGGACGGACATTCTCTCACTGAAGCACACTACACAGTTCTACAGAATTCCTCCTTGGTGGCTCCGTATATGGATGAACACAAGAATTTGCTATGCTCCAAACACCCGGAGCGGTCTGATCACTGGATTACACGTGAACAAACCAGGAGTTTCGTCAGCTGGTTGCAGACACGTACCATGCATGACGCCACTATTGAAGATGACCTGTACTTGCTGTCCCAGTTACCATCTTCGAATATAATGACTTTCATAGGGTACGAGATAAATGGTAATACATTTTACACGATCGCCCTAGATAAGAAGAGCACCTACCAAAACAATGGTGTCCGCTTTGATGCAGAAACCAAGACGGGAAAGGAAACATATTATGGTTATATACAGGACATATGGGAACTTGACTATCGGCGTGGTTTGAAGGTCCCTTTGTTTCGGTGCAAATGGGTCAATATGACACAAGGCGGGGTAACGGAAGACCCGTAGTACGGAATGACAATAGTGGATCTCAACAATCTTGCATATGCAGACGAACCATTCGTCCTAGCCAATGATGTGGCACAGGTTTTCTATGTGAAGGACATGTCTACCAAGCCGAGAAAAAGAAAAGATAAGGAAGCGAATGCATCCTATGATGAGCCAAAGCGGCACATAGTTCTTTCTGGGAAGAGAAACATCGTGGGAGTGGATGACAAGACAAACATGTCAGGAGATTATGAAAAGTTTGATGAAATTGCTCCATTCACAGTGAATATTGACCCGAGCATCCAGTTAAATGATGAAGATTTTCCATGGCTACGGCGCAAAGGGACATACGCGAAGAAAAAGTTTCACACCTAAAGATCTGGGATGTGATCGGCTTCACTATCATCACTTTCTTCTGTGTTTCACACCTAGGAGGGAATCTCTGTAATAGTTAGGGTAGCTAGTTATGTGTTTTGGCATTTGAAACGCGAAGAAATTTTATGTGCAAGCAAATTCTTTCATGCATTTACTGATTTTTTTTCAGCTAAATGACCCTGAAATTGAAAAGCATTTCAAATGAACTCAAAAAAGGTTGAAAGTTGGCATGGTATCATAATTTCACCCACATAGCATGTGCAAAAAAGTAGAGAGGGTTACCGTAAAAACTGGATGCACTTCGTATACAAAATGGACAATCTCTTTCGAAGTATCAGGGTTTCGGACGAAAACTCATCCTTTACAAAGGCATTTCATTTTTAAATAACCTAAGCACTACCAAATTGAATATAATGATAAAACACACTAATATTAAACATAAGAAAAAAGAATCACTGAAAAATCTATTTTCAAAGTTAAGTTATTCACAAACTAGTGATTCACACAAATTTCAAATAATTCAAAATTTAAACTATTCAAATTTGTAAACTACCGGTACTAACAGAAAGTTTGTAATTTTTTGTACCTAAAGCAAAAATATTCACAAAGAAACTCTAAATACAGCAAAAAACAACTCAAAAATAAATAAAACAAAAATAAATAAAGCAAAAAAAGGAAGAAAAAAAGCCCACCTACTGCGCCACAGCAGCCTGCATACGACTAGAAACCCAACCTGTTGTTGGGCCAGGATGTAGGCCCGCAAAGGCCCAGTAGGCCCACAGGGCAGCACCGAACATTTAGGCCTAGTAGGCCTGCTTTGGAGAGGAGCTCGAGGGAGCTACCGCACTAGGGCTTATAAACCAGTGCGGACGCCCCTCGGCTAGCGAGGTGGGACTAAACATTTCGCACCGCACCTGCGCCAGCGCACCCCCTTTAGTACCAGGTGGTGGCTCAAACCGGTACTAAAGGGGGGGGGTCTTTAGTACCGGTTGGAGCCACCACCCGGTATTAAAGGGGTGCCGTTCCCGCCGCTTGGCCTGGCCAAAACAGACCTCTAGTACCGGTTGGTGGCTCCAACCGGTACTAAAGGTTGTTCTATATAAGAAAACACTTCAAAAAATTTGTCAGTTTCTCATCTCTCCCTCTGCTTCTTTCTCCTCTGCCCCGTCGCCGCCGCCCCTCGTTGCCGACCCCGTCGCCGTCCGTCGCCGTCACCGTCCCCGTCCCTGTCGTCCCCGTCGCCGCGCCGCGCCCCGTCACCGCGCCCCGCCCCGTCCTCCCGTCATCCCCGCCCGGCCCGTTGCCGCCTCGTCCTCGTCGTCGCCGCCCCGTCCCCGTCGCCGTCTCCGTCTTCGTCCCTGTCCCGTCGCCGCCCCCCGTCGTCGCGCCTCGCCGGTGAGCTCCTGCCGCGGCCGCCATGTACCACACACACACACACAATCTTTCTGTTTTTTAGTTATAGAAATGTTAGCAATCTTTCTGTTTTTTAGTTATAGAATTATTAGAAATGTAGTTATATAGAAATGTTTTTTAGTTATAGAAATATTAGAAATGTTAGTTATATAGAAATATTAGAAATGTTAGTTATATAGAAATGTTAGTTATATTGGAAATGTTAGTTATATAGAAATGTTTTTTAGTTATAGAAATATTAGAAATGTTAGTTTTAGTTATAAATTTAGAATTTGCATATATGAAATCACAATCCATCATTTAAAAAATTTTACTTTACTTTTGCGCATATAGTATTTGTTGTCGATGATGCCCGGCCCGCATCCTCGCCGTCGACCCGTTCGCGACGACGTCCTGCTTCAGAGGACCCATGTCTGCGGACTGGGCTCCGCCGGGCTGGCACTGGGAGGTGCTACCTTCAGGGGCACGACGCTTGGTGAGGAACCCGGCCCCGGGTCCCGTCGTCGACCCTCATCTCCTTTGGTGGCGTTCGCGTGGGCCACTTTCGGTGCGGAGGGAGCCGGCCCCGCCGGAGGTGGTACGTCGCCGTGTCAGGGAGGAGGACGAGCACGTCCATCGCTACATGGCTGCTATGGACGTCAGGTTCTCCAATACCTGGCAGGTTCTTTGGGGAGATCACCCGAGCTATGATCCAGTGATGGTTCCTTCACTTTGGTTGTCCACCGCCTAGATTACTCTCTAGTATTCGATCTTTATTAGCTAGCTAGCTAGCTAGTGATGTATTCGATATATAATATTCGAGATGATTTATTCGAGATTATATATATTATTCGAGACGATGTATTCGAGATTATATCTATTATTCGAGACGACGTATTCGAGATTATATTCGATGATGCTTATTATGTACTATGATTGATTCAGTTTTTCCTTATTAATTGATTGCATCCATGCATTGTAATTTGAATATATTTCTTTTGGATTAGTTAAATAAAACCTATTGCTACGTCTTGAGCTTGTGTTGGTTTTCCCCGAAGAGGAAGTGATGATGCAGCAGAGTAGCGTAAGTATTTCCCTCAGTTTTTGAGAACCAAGGTATCAATCCAGTAGGAGCCCACGCTCAAGTTCCTCGTACCTGCACAAAGCAATAGCTACTCGCAACCAACGCGATTAGGGGTTGTCAAGCCCTTCACGGTCACTTACGAGAGTGAGATCTGATAGATATAATATTTTTGGTATTTTTGGTATAAAAATGCAAAGTAAAAAATAAAGGCAAAGTAAAAAGCAAAGCAAGATTAAAGTAATGGAGATTGATATGATGAGAATAGACCTGGGGGCCATAGGTTTCACTAGTGGTTTCTCTCAAGAGCATAAGTATTCTACGGTGGGTGAACAAATTATTGTTGAGCAATTGACAGATTTGAGCATAGTTATGAGAATATCTAGGCATGATCATGTATATAGGCATCACGTCCGTGACAAGTAGATCGAAACGATTCTGCATCTACTACTATTACTCCACTCATCGATCGCTATCCAGCATGCATCTAGAGTATTAAGTTAAAAACAGAGTAACGCTTTAGGCAAGATGACATGATGTAGAGAGATAAATTCATGCAATATGAAATAAACCCCATCTTGTTATCCTCGATGGCAACGATGCAATACGTGCCTTGCTGCCCCTGTTGTCACTGGGTAAGGACACCGCAAGATCGAACCCAAAGCTAAGCACTTCTCCCATGGCAAGAACTACCAATCTAGTTGGCCAAACCAAACGGATAATTCGAAGAGACTTGCAAAGATAACCAATCATACATAAAAGAATTCAGAGAAGATTCAAATATTATTCATAGATATACTTGATCATAAACCCACAATTCATCGGTCTCAACAAACACACCGCAAAAAGAAGATTACATCGAATAGATCTCCACAAGAGAGGGGGAGAACTTTTTATTGAGATTCAAAGAGAGAGAAGAAGCCATCTAGCTACTAACTATGGACCCGAAGGTCTGAGGTAAACTACTCACACTTCATCGGAGGGGCTAGGATGATGTAGAAGCCCTCTGTGATGACGGCCATCTTCCGGCGGAGCTCCGGAACAGGCCCCAAGATGGGATCTCGTGGATACAGAAAGTTGCGGCGGTGGAGTTAGGTTTTTGGCTCCTGTTCTGATCGTTTGGGGGTACGTGTGTATATATAGACGGAAGGAGTACGTCGGTGGAGCACCGAGGGGCCCACAAGGCAGGGGGCGCGCCCTAGGGGGGGGGCGCCCCCCACCCTCGTGACCTCCTCTTTGATCCCTTGCAGTAGGGTCCAAGTCTCCTGGATCACGTTCGGTGAGAAAATCACGTTTCCGAAGATTTTGTTCCGTTTGGACTCCATTTGATATTCCGTTTATCCGAAACACTGAAATAGGCAAAAAACAGCAATTCTGGGCTGGGCCTCCGGTTAATAGGTTAGTCCCAAAAATAATATAAAAGTGGAAAATAAAGCCCAATATAGTCCAAAACAGTAGATAATATAGCATGGAGCAATCAAAAATTATAGATACGTTGGAGACGTATTAGACATCCCCAAGCTTAATTCCTGCTCGTCCTCGAGTAGGTAAATGATAAAAAGAGAATTTTTGATGCGGAGTGCTACTTGGCATAATTTCAATGCAAATCTTCTTAATTGTGGTATGAATATTCAGATTAGAAAGATTCAAGAGAAAAGTTTATATTGACATAGAAAATAATAATACTTCAAGCATACTAACAAAGCAATTATGTCTTCTCAAAATAACATGGCTAAAGAAAGTTATCCCTACAAAATCATATAGTCTGGTTATGCTCCATCTTCCCCACACAAAGTATTTAAATCATGCACAACCCCGATGACAAGCCAAGCAATTGTTTCATACTCTAACTTTTTCAAAACTTTTTCAATCTTCACGCAATACATGAGCGTGAGCCATGGATATAGCACTATAGGTGGAATAGAATGGTGGTTGTGGAGAAGACAAAAAGGAGAAGATAGTCTCACATCAACTAGGCGTATCAATGGGCTATGGAGATGCCCATCAATAGATATCAATGTGAGTGAGTAGGGATTGCCATGCAACGGATGCACTAGAGGTATAAATGTATGAAATCTCAACAAAAGAAACTAGTGGGTGTGCATCCAACTTGCTTGCTCACGAAGTCCTAGGGCAATTTGAGGAAGCCCATCATTGGAATATACAAGCCAAGTTCTATAATGTAAAAATCCCACTAGTATATGAGAGTGACAACATATGAGACTCTCTATATGAAGAACATGGTGCTACTTTGAAGCACAATATATGAGACTCACTATATCATGGTGCTACTTTGAAGCACAAGTGTGGAAAAAAAAGATAGTAGCATTGCCCCTTTATTTATTTATTTTTTGGGCCTTCTTTTTTTCTTTGGACTTTCTCTTTTTTTGGGGACAATGCTCTATTGAATGATGATCATCACACTTCTATTTATTTACAACTCAATGATTACAACTCGATACTAAAACAAAGTATGACTCTATATGAATGCCTCCGGCGGTGTACCGGGATATGCAATGAATCAAGAGTGACAAGTATGAAAGAATTATGAACGGTGGCTTTGCCACAAATACTATGTCAACTACATGATCATGCTAAGCAATATGACAATGATGGATGTGTCATGATGAACTAGATGGTGGAAAGTTTCATGGCAATATATCTCGGAATGGCTATGGAAATGCCATAATAGGTAGGTATGGTGGCTGTTTTGAGGAAGGTATATGGTAGGTGTATGATACCGGGGAAAGTTGCGTGGTATTAGAGAGGCTAGCAAGGGTGGAAGGGTGGGAGTGCGTATAATCCATGGACTCAACATTAGTCATAAAGAACTCATATACTTATTGCAAAAATCTAGAAGTTGTCAAAGCAAAGTATTACACGCATGCTTCTAGGGGGATAGATTGGTAGGAAAAGACCATCGCTCGTCCCCGACCGCCACTCATAAGGAAGAAAATCAATAAATAAATCATGCTCCGACTTCATCACATAACGGTTCACCATACGTGCATGCTACGGGAATCACAAACTTCAACACAAGTATTCTTTAAATTCACAACTACTCAACTAGCATGACTTTAATATTATCACCTCCATATCTCAAAACAATTATCATGCTTCAATCTTTTATTAGTATTCAACACACTCAAAAGAAAGTTTCACAAATCTTGAATACCAAGCATATCATTATTAGGCAAATTACCATGCTATTAAGACACTCTCAAATTAATTTAAGTGAAGCATGAGAGATCAATAGTTTCTTTAAAACGAATCCACCACCGTGCTCTAAAAGATTTAAGTGAAGCACATAGAGAAAAATTATCTAGCTCAAAGGATATAAGTGAAGCACATAGAGCAAAATTATCTAGCTCAAAGGATATAAGTGAAGCACATAGAGAAAAATTACCTAGTTCAAAAGATATAAGTGAAGCACATAGAGCAAAACTATAACGCTCAAAAGATATAAGTGAAGCACATAGAGTATTCTATCAAATTTTAATTCATGTATGGCTCTCTCAAAAGGTGTGTACATCAAGGATGATTCTGGCATACTAAAAAACAAAGACACAAATAATACAAGACACTCCAAGCAAAACACATATCATGTTGGTGAATAAAAATATAGCTCCAAGTAAATTACCGATGGAAGTGGACGAAAAGAGGGGATGCCTTCCAGGGCATCCCCAAGATTTGACTTTTTGGTATCCTTGGATTATCTTGGGGGTGCCATGGGCATCCCCAAGCTTAGGCTCTTGCCTCTCCTTGTTCCATGATCCATCAAAAGAATTCACCCGAAACTTGAAAACTTCACAACACAAAACTCAAAATAGAAAACTCGCGTGCTCCGTTAGCGAAAGAAAACAAAAGACCACTTCAAGGTACTGTAATGAGCTCATTATTTATTTATATTGGTGTTAAACCTACTGTATTCCAACTTCTCTATGGATTATAAACTATTTTACTAGCCATAGATTCATCAAAATAAGCAAACAACACACGAAAAACAGAATCTGTCAAAAACAGAACAGTCTGTAGTAATCTGTAGCTAGCGCAAAATATGGAACCCCAAAAATTCTAAAATAAATTGCTGGACGTGAGGAATTTATCTATTAATCATCTGCAAAAATAATTAACTAAATAGCACTCTTCAAATAAAAATTACAGCAGTTCTCGTGAGCGCTAAAGTTTCTGTTTTTTACAGCAAGTTCAACAAGACTTTCCCCAAGTCTTCCCAACGGTTCTACTTGGCAAAAACACTAATTAAACACAAAAAACACAACCAAAACAGAGGATAAACAATTTATTTATTACTAAACAGGAGCAAAAAGCAAGGAATAAAAATAAAATTGGGTTGCCTCCC
Organism: Triticum urartu; assembly: GCF_003073215.2. Lineage (NCBI taxonomy): Eukaryota > Viridiplantae > Streptophyta > Magnoliopsida > Poales > Poaceae > Triticum > Triticum urartu. The sequence goes on from NC_053028.1 coordinate 115,404,579, forward strand.
AACAAGCGCTATCGTTTAATGCCCCTAGCTAGGCATAACAAGCAAGGATAGATCTAGGTATTGCCATCTTTGGTAGGCAATCAATAAGTGGCTCTCATGATAGTTTCATATGGTAATTTTATTTTCTTTCTTGGAAAGTGTTCCATGCCCTTTTTTAATGGAAATTGAAATCTAATATTCCCTTCCTTCATATCAATAATCGCACCAACCGTTCGAAGGAAAGGTCTACCAAGAATAATAGGGCAAGAAGGATTGCAATCTATATCAAGAACAATGAAATCTACAGGCACATAATTTCTATTTGCAACAATAATAACATCATTAATTCTTCCCATAGGTTTCTTAATAGTGGAATCCGCAAGATGCAAGTTTAGAGAGCAATCATGAAAATTACGAAAATCTACTAAATCACACAAAGTCTTGGGAATAGTAGAGACACTAGCACCCAAATCACACAAAGCATCAAACTCATGATCTTTAATTTTAATTTTATTAGTTGGTTCCCACTCATCATAGAGTTTTCTAGGTATAGAAACTTTCAACTCAAGTTTTTCTTCATAAGATTGCATCAAGGCATCAACAATATGTTCGGTGAAGGCTTTATTTCAACTATAAGCATGTGGAGAATTTAGTACGGATTGCAACAAGGAAATACAATCAATCAAAGAACAACTTTCATAATTAAATTCCTTGAAATCCAATATAGTGGGTTTAGCAACATCTAGATTTTTATTTCTTTCAATCCCACTTTCATCAATTTCATCATTAAGATCTAAACACTCCGAATTTTTAGAACGCCTTCTAGGTAAAGGAAGATCATATTCAGTTTCATCAAGATTCATATTGCAAAATAAAGATTTAATAGGAGACACATCAATAACTTTTAGATCTTCATCTTGATTTTCATAGGAATTGGAAGAACACGCTTTAATAAAGGCATCTTTGGAAGCACGCATCCTAGCGGTTCTTTCTTTACACTCATCAATTGAAATTCTCATGGCTTTTAGAGACTCATTAATATCATGCTTAGGTGGAATAGATCTAAGTTTCAAAGCATCAACATCAAGAGCAATTCTATCAACGTTCCTAGCCAAATCATCAATCTTAAGCAATTTTTCTTCAATCATAGCATTAAAATTCTTTTGCAAAGAAATAAATTCATTAATATTAGATTCAAAATCATAGGGAATCTTATTATAATTTCCATAAGAGTTGTTGTAGGAATTCCCATAATTATTATAAGGATTACTAGGATATGGCCTAGGATTAAAATTCCCTCTATAAGCGTTGTTACCAAAATTATTCCTACCAACAAAATTCACATCCATAGATTCATTGTTATTCTCAATCAAAGTAGACAAAGGCATATCATTAGTATCAGAAGAAACACTCTTAGTAGCAAATAATTTCATAAGTTCATCCATCTTTCCACTCAACACATTAATTTCTTCTATCGCATGCACTTTTTTATTAGAAGTTCTTTCAGTATGCCATTGAGAATAATTAACCATAATATTATCTAGGAGTTTAGTAGCATCTCCTAAAGTGATTTCCATAAAAGTGCCTCCCGCGGCCGAATCTAAAAGATTTCTAGAAGCAAAATTCAATCCGGCATAAAAATTTTGTATCATCATCCACAAAGTCAAACCATGAGTAGGGAAATTACGTATCATTAATTTCATTCTCTCCCAAGCTTGTGCAACATGTTCATGATCAAGTTGTTTAAAGTTCATTATATCGTTTCTAAGAGAGATGATCTTAGCGGGAGGAAAATACTTAGAGATAAAAGCATCTTTGCACTCATTCCATGAATCTACACTATTCTTAGGCAAAGACGAAAACCAAGATTTAGCACGATCTCTAAGCGAAAAAGGAAATAGCTTCAATTTAACGACATCATTATTGACATTTTTTTTCTTTTGCATATCACATAAATCAACGAAGCTATTCAGATGAGTAGCGGCATCTTCGCTAGGAAGGCCAGCGAATTGATCTTTCATAACAAGATTCAACAAAGCAGTATTAATTTCACAAGACTCAGCATCGGTAAGAGGAGCAATCGGAGTGCTAAGGAAATCATTATTATTGGTATTGGTGAAGTCACACAATTTAGTAGTATCTTGAGACATCGCGACAAACAAGCAATCTAACACACGAGCAAACAAAAAGCAAACGGGCAAAAAGAGGCAAATACATAGGGAGGATAGAGAGAGAGGGCGAATAAAACGGCAAGGGTGAATTGGGGGGGGGAGAGGAAAACGAGAGGCAAATGGCAAATAATGTAATGCGAGAGATAGGGATTGTGATGGGTACTTGGTATATTGACTTTTTGCGTAGACTCCCCGGCAACGCCGCCAGAAATCCTTCTTGCTACGTCTTGAGCTTGCGTTGGTTTTCCCCGAAGAGGAAGGGATGATGCAGCAGAGTAGCATAAGTATTTCCCTCAGTTTTTGAGAACCAAGGTATCAATCCAGTAGGAGCCCACGCTCAAGTCCCTCGTACCTGCACAAAGCGATAGCTACTCCCAACCAACGCGATTAGGGGTTGTCAAGCCCTTCACGGTCACTTACGAGAGTGAGATCTGATAGATATAATTGAGAATAATTAACCATAATATTATCTAGGAGTTTAGTAGCATCTCCTAAAGTGATTTCCATAAAAGTGCCTCCCGCGGCCGAATCTAAAAGATTTCTAGAAGCAAAATTCAATCCGGCATAAAAATTTTGTATCATCATCCACAAAGTCAAACCATGAGTAGGGAAATTACGTATCATTAATTTCATTCTCTCCCAAGCTTGTGCAACATGTTCATGATCAAGTTGTTTAAAGTTCATTATATCGTTTCTAAGAGAGATGATCTTAGCGGGAGGAAAATACTTAGAGATAAAAGCATCTTTGCACTCATTCCATGAATCTACACTATTCTTAGGCAAAGACGAAAACCAAGATTTAGCACGATCTCTAAGCGAAAAAGGAAATAGCTTCAATTTAACGACATCATTATTGACATTTTTTTTCTTTTGCATATCACATAAATCAACGAAGCTATTCAGATGAGTAGCGGCATCTTCGCTAGGAAGGCCAGCGAATTGATCTTTCATAACAAGATTCAACAAAGCAGTATTAATTTCACAAGACTCAGCATCGGTAAGAGGAGCAATCGGAGTGCTAAGGAAATCATTATTATTGGTATTGGTGAAGTCACACAATTTAGTAGTATCTTGAGACATCGCGACAAACAAGCAATCTAACACACGAGCAAACAAAAAGCAAACGGGCAAAAAGAGGCAAATACATAGGGAGGATAGAGAGAGAGGGCGAATAAAACGGCAAGGGTGAATTGGGGGGGGGAGAGGAAAACGAGAGGCAAATGGCAAATAATGTAATGCGAGAGATAGGGATTGTGATGGGTACTTGGTATATTGACTTTTTGCGTAGACTCCCCGGCAACGCCGCCAGAAATCCTTCTTGCTACGTCTTGAGCTTGCGTTGGTTTTCCCCGAAGAGGAAGGGATGATGCAGCAGAGTAGCATAAGTATTTCCCTCAGTTTTTGAGAACCAAGGTATCAATCCAGTAGGAGCCCACGCTCAAGTCCCTCGTACCTGCACAAAGCGATAGCTACTCCCAACCAACGCGATTAGGGGTTGTCAAGCCCTTCACGGTCACTTACGAGAGTGAGATCTGATAGATATAATATTTTTGGTATTTTTGGTATAATGATGCAAAGTAAAAAGTAAAGGCAAAGTAAAAAAGCAAAGCAAGATTAAAGTAATGGAGATTGATATGATGAGAATAGACCCGGGGGCCATAGGTTTCACTAGTGGCTTCTCTCAAGAGCATAAGTATTCTACGGTGGGTGAACAAATTAGTGTTGAGCAATTGACAGAATGGAGCATAGTTATGAGAATATCTAGGCATGATTATGTATATAGGCATCACGTCCGTGACAAGTAGATCGAAACGATTCTGGATCTACTACTATTACTCCAACATCGACCGCTATCCAGCATGCATCTAGAGTATTAAGTTAAAAACAGAGTAACGCTTTAAGCAAGATGACATGATGTAGAGAGATAAATTCATGCAATATGAAATAAACCCCATCTTGTTATCCTCGATGGCAACGATGCAATACGTGCCTTGCTGCCCCTTCTGTCACTGGGCAAGGACACTGCAAGATCGAACCCAAAGCTAAGCACTTCTCCCATGGCAAGAACTACCAATCTAGTTGGCCAAACCAAACGGATAATTCGAAGAGACTTGCAAAGATAACCAATCGTACATAAAAGAATTCAGAGAAGATTCAAATATTATTCATAGATAGACTTGATCATAAACCCACAATTCGTCGGTCTCAACAAACACACCGCAAAAAGAAGATTACATCGAATATATCTCCACAAGAGAGGGGGAGAACTTTGTATTGAGATTCAAAGAGAGAGAAGAAGCCATCTAGCTACTAACTATGGACCCGAAAGTCTGAGGTAAACTACTCACACTTCATTGGAGGGGCTAGGATGATGTAGAAGCCCTCCGTGATGACGGCCCTCTTCCGGCGGAGCTCCGGAACAGGCCCCAAGATGGGATCTCGTGGATAGAGAAAGTTGCGGCGGTGGAATTAGGTTTTTGGCTCCTGTTCTGATCGTTTGGGGGTACGTGTGTATATATAGGAGGAAGGAGTACGTCGGTGGAGCACCGAGGGGCCCACAAGGCAGGGGGCGCGCCCTAGGGGGGCGCCTCCCACCCTCATGACCTCCTCTTTGATCCCTTACAGTAGGGTCCAAGTCTCCTGGATCACGTTCGGTGAGAAAATCACGTTCCCAAAGATTTTATTCCGTTTGGACTCCGTTTGATATTCTGTTTATCCGAAACACTGAAATAGGCAAAAAACAGCAATTCTGGGCTGGGCCTCCGGTTAATAGGTTAGTCCCAAAAATAATATAAAAGTGGAAAATAAAGCCCAATATAGTCCAAAACTGTAGATAATATAGCATGGAGCAATCAAAAATTATAGATACGTTGGAGACGTATCAACCTATGGCGGACAATACCGGCAGAGAGGGAGAAGAGGCCCTGTTCAATATCATACGCAATCCTCGCGGGCCAGATGATGATCAGAATGAAGAAGATTATGACGGCTCCGAATATCTAAACAACACCGGGGAGGGTGATATGATATTCGATCGCGATGACCTAATTGATGAAGTCATGAACTATGAACATGACGAAGAAAATGTTGATCTTGAAACAACAAAGACCGGCGAGGTATATATATTTATATAAGCAGGCATCTGGTGATCATCACATGTTTTAAATGACTTGAAGATATATTAACGAATCGATCTTTCTTCTTTCAGCCATCCGGATCGAGCAAATCTTCAGGAAACAGGAAACGAGGCCCGAACAAAAAGTTGAAGGAGGGCGTAAAGTAGAATATCGAGGCCATCAAACCTAATGGCGAACCATTAGCGCCTAAGAAGATTGCGGACAAGTTCATTCGTCAGTGCGGAGTTCTTGTGAAGGACCAACTCCCGATCTCCCTTCAAGAATGGAGAGAGCCAGCAAAGCCACGTCCAGGAGTTACTTTTGTCGACGACAGACAAAAACTTCTGCTTTGGGAAACGCTCATGGAAAATTTCACCCTACCAGATCATTTCACAGATGCAGATGTGGAGAAAGTCAAGGACGGTGCTCTTAGGAAGATGGCGGTTGCATTCAACAACCACAAGAATCGTGAATGCGCCAAGTACGTCAAGGGAGGAAGGAAGACTCCATTATTTGAGGGAACACTAGAGAAGCAAAGTGCTCATTGGGACGATTTCGTGAAATTCAAGGGTTCAGAATTATCTAAGGAATGGTCGAGAATAAACAAGGCCAATGCCGCAAAAAAGGATAAGTTCCATAAGCTGGGGCCAGGTGGCTATGCGGTGGGAATGCCTAAGTGGGATAAGTCTGAGAAAGAGATGGAGGATGCAGGTGTCACTCCAGAAACATTGAGCTGGCCCCCCAGGTGCAGGACTTGGTTCTATGCGCATGGGGGGGAGTTGGACCCGAAGACAGGCAAAGTTTCGAAGAAGGCATGTCTGGACGGAGCCGAAGATAAGCTACTTGTTGCAATAGAAGAGGCTCGATCGGGGGTGTTCCAGCCCAATAGAGAGAATGAAGAGCTTACGCGTGCCCTGGGAAATCCTGAACACCCGGGAAGAACACGAGGCATGGGTGCTATTCTGTGGTATGAGGGGTTTTCGGACTGGGACGCCGACTACAGAACCCGTGCGAGAAAGAAGATTGCGGAGGAGAAGAAGAGGAAGATGGAGGAGGAGCAGAGGAAGCTAGACTATGAACGCCTTCAAGGCCTAGAATCAGCGCACGCGGACTTGGCAGTCAAATTCCAGCGGCAGCAGGAGCAGATCGACTCACTTAGCCAGCAAAGGGGGTCTCAGCAGCTGCAACAGCTAGCGGATGATCCAGCATTGGATAGCACCGTCCCATCCATGCCGAGAAGCAGCGTGGGTTCCGCCCCGGGCGACGCATTGCTGGATAGCTACCCAGTGGATGACATCATGGAGAACACTAACTGCAAGCTACACTTCAAAATGAAGAACATATCCATGAAGGTGGTGGACCCCCTTGCTTTTACAAATCCCCCCGAGGCAACTTTCCATTGCAACCAGATTCCAGCGGGCTATGCTCGTGTCTTGGTTGATGAGGTGGTGGACCAATATTCGGGGCTAGAGCTTGACATTCCTGGAGGTGACAATGAGCACACACTGGGAGAGGCCAACCATCGTATCATCCTATGGAGAAAGGATTGCATCATCTTTCGAAGGCCACCGACACCGCGTCATCCGACTCCTCGTCGAAGTCCGCCACCGAGTCAGCAGACTCCTGCTCCTCCAAGTCCACCAACGCGTCAGGCCACTCCTCCTCCAAGTCCGGCACAACTTCAGGCCACTCCTCCTCCTCCAAGTCCGACAAAGCATCAGGCCACTCCTCCTCCAAGTCTGGCACAGCTTCAGGCCACTCCTCCTCCAAGTCCGGCACAGCTTCAGGCCACTCCTCCTCCTCCAACTCAGCCACGTCAGCCGTCTTTGCCGCCTCAGCAATCACGGAAGAGAGCCGCCTCAGCTATGGTGCGTAGCGGTACAAGTCGAGGTAGTACTAGAGGTACAGGCGGAGGCAAGCGATTTCAATATGGTCCAAGCCTCGCGCCTCTTCCGTAGAGGCCTTACGACAAGTCCGAGGAGGAAAACGTAGCCATATCGAAGGCCGAGGTGGAAGCCCATTTTGCACCGAAACCGCCACCGCCGCCAAGGGAGAAAGTGCCTGAGGAAAAGATTGACCACTTCATTCGTATGGCTAGAGCACCAGCTCCCAAGCCTGTTGACACAGACTATTGGCGCCACATCAAGAAGTTAAATCGAGCACGTCTACAGAAAGAGGCGAGCTCGAGCTCGAGCTCGAGCAAATCAGCTGGCAAAAGGAGCGGTAAAACCGTTCCCCAGCTGGGAGAACATGCGGCGCAATCAATCCCCCCGCTTGTTGTGCCAACAACACATGAGAGTAGGCGCGCCCAATATTATTGTGGGCAAACCGTTAACATTCCTGGGCTGGGCGATGTGGTAATAACCGAGGAGCATATTGAGCAGGCTGAAACGCTCATGATCACTGTTGGACAACTCCTCGATATCGAGCCCATGTCTCCGACTAGAGAGGAGGAAATAAAACGAAAATATGTCCGGGGCCAACCTTTGGTCGAGCCAGACGAGGTCAAGAAGCTCCCAACGAGAATGTATGAATTGCATCAATGGTACATGGACATTACCAAGATTTCCAATCGAGAGTCCCTCATGGTGAATGTCAAGAAGGATCATTACTACCATGAGAAATATGTGTCCGTTGAGTATTCAGAACTATTTCAGCTATACAATCAAGATGCACTCGACAAATCTATAGTCAGTTGCTATTATCTGTAAGTGATTTCTTTCTGTAATTTAAGTCTCAAGCTAGCTGTAGTGATCATTTTGATCAATCATTACCTGTAATTATCCTCACCATATTCTTTTTCTGTGGTATTATGCATGATGAAGATTTATGAAATGAAAAAAGGTGGACGCTATGGCATTGGGTTCGTTGACCCAAATACCATTAATGAATACACATGGAAATTAGATCCATATTACGAAAAAAGTGTAGAGGAAAGCATGCTAGAGTTCTTCAAGCGCCTCAAATACAATGAAGATATACTACTTCCTTACAACTTCGAGTGAGTCACACTGTCTTGTACTACAAATTCTTATTTTTCCTACTAGCTAGCTACATGTTTTTGCTTACATATGCCCGCTTAATTAAGACATGAAATGTGTGTGCATGCAGATTTCACTGGATCTTTTTAACCATTAAAGTTGATGAAGGAACAGTTGAAGTACTAGACTCACTACTTAAGAAACCAACTGACTACACCATCGTGAAGGGTATAGTCAACAGGTAATTTCATTCATTATTAACTATATCTCGGCCTATTTAATTAGTTCGTCATTTCCTGATAACAACTATTTAATAACCCATTTATTCATTTTCTTTGTCGGCGGGCAGGGCTTGGCCAAAGTTCATCAGGGCCACTCCAGGCCCATGGAAACAAAATCTGAAATGGTATCGACCCAGGTAAGTAATTAAGTAGTACTAGCTAGCTTCCATCTCTTTAATTATCATGCTTGATTAATTATTATCTGATCAAATTCCATTCTCGTAAAGGCCCTGAAGTAGGCGCCGGGGAATAATCTGTGTGCATACTACGTTTGGGAGAACATTCGCATGATGGCGTCCGAAAGGAGCAGATCTCAAAGACATGAGTGGGTACGTTTGTCAGAACACTATTCACAATTCTTACACCATTATCGATATCTAGTCACACAACTAATACACATGCATATTGATCTCCTTCTTAACAGTTCAAAGAGGTGCGGGAGAAGCTCCTACCAGAGGACCGCATAGAAGCAATTCAAGAGGAAATAGCGGGATTTTTGCTCAACCAGGTCATAGATCCCAAAGGAGAATACTATTACCCGCTACCGCCCCCATGAACCACTTCCAATTGTTATCGTGCTCCGAAGGCACCAATTAGGCTAATGCCACTGGCTCCGAAGGCACCAATTAGGAGAAATTGTAGATAGCTAGCTAATTGTATATATATACATGTGTGTATATATGTGTGAATTAATTAATGGTGGTTGTGAGACATTCGATGATATATATATATATATATTATGATCGGTTCTACTAGAAATTCTATTTATATATATGCATAACGTGTACAATATGTAGTATCGTAAAATACCAGCAAACGAAAAAGAATTAAATGGAAAACACAAAATTAAATGAAAAAGAAATCATAAACCCAAGCCCCCCCCAACCTTTTAATACCGGTTGGTGTCACCAACTGGTACTAAAGGGCTCCCTGCCCCCGAAGCTGGCTCGTGCCACGTGGTTGCCCTTTAGCATCGGTTCGTGCTGAACCGGTACTAAAGGGGGGGCTTTAGTGCCCACACTTTAGTGCCGGTTACCGAACCGGCACTAAAGGGCCTTACGAATCGGTGCTATTGCTCGGTTCTGCACTAGTGTAGGGACACAATGGACAGGGCTTACCCACTGACTATCAGCAACGGGATAAATTATACCTGCCTCAAGGAGCTTTAGTATCTCCTTTCTTACCACTTCTTTCATTTTAGGATTCAGACGGCGTTGATGATCATGAACTGGTTTAGCATCTTCTTCCAAATTAATTTTATGTTGACATAGAGTGGGACTAATGCCCTTAAGATCATCAAGAGTATACCCAATAGCAGCACGGTGCTTCTTTAGAGTTTTCAATAATCTTTCTTCATGGTTTGAAAGGTTAGCACTAATAATAACATGATATATCTTTTTCTCATCAAGATAAGCATATTTAAGAGTATCCAGTAACGGTTTAAGCTCAAACACGGGATCGCCCTTGGGTGGAGGAGGATCCCCTAGGATTTCAACAGGTAAATTGTGTTTCAGAATAGGTTCCTGTTTAAGAATACTTCATCTAATTCCCTTCTTTCATTCAGAAACATATCATTTTCATGGTCTAGCAAATATTGTTCTAAAGGATCACTAGGAGGTACGGCAATAGAAGCAAGACCAATAATTTCATCCTTACTGGGCAATTCTTCTTCACGGTGTTGTCTACTAAATTTAGAAAAATTAAATTCATGAGTCATACCATCTAAACCGATAGTAACAACATCCCTTTTACAATCTATGGTAGCATTAACAGTATTTAAGAAGGCTCTACCAAATATAATGGGACAAAAGCTATCTTGTGGGGAACCAAGAACAAGAAAATCAGCAGGGTATTTAGTTTTTCCACACAAGACTTCAACATCTCTAACAATTCCCATTGGTGAAATAGTATCTCTATTAGCAAGTTTAATTGTGACATCAATATCTTCTAACTCAATAGGTGCAATGTCATGCATAATTTCTTTTTATAAGTCAATAGGTATTGCACTAGCACTAGCACCCATATCACATAAGCCATGATAACAATGATCTCCTATTTTAACAGAAATAACAGGCATGCCTATCACAGGTCTAGGTTTATCCGTATCACGAGGTTTAGCAATTCTAGCAGTATCCTCACAGAAATAAATAACATGCCCATCAATATTATCAGACAAGAGATCTTTAACAATAGCAATATTAGGTTCAACTTTAACTTGTTCAGGAGGTGTATATGTTTTAATATTGCTTTTGCGAACCACAGTTGAAGCTTTAGCATGATCCTTTATTCTAACAGGGAAAGGTGGTTTCTCAACATAAGAAATATGAACAATAGGATCATTATAAGTGATAGTATTTTCTTCAACTTTAATGGGTGCAGCTACTTTTACTTCTATGGGAGGATGATATTTAAACCACTTCTCCTTGGGGAGCTCAACATAAGCAGCAAAAGATTCACAGAAAGAAGCTACTATCTCAGAGTCAAGTCCATATTTAGTGCTAAATTTACGGAAAATATCAGTATCCATAAAAGATTTAACACAATCAAAACTAGGTGTCATACCTGACTCCTTACTGTAACATCCCAAATTTTCAATTTGGAATGTTATACATTAGGTCATCATGCATATCATATTTTATTTTGCTTTTGGTTTTGATCCTAGAAAATCCTAAGCAACTTAAGGACCCACGGAGAGAGTTGGGGATTTCGTTATTTACATATTTGAGTTTTCTCAAATTATGTAAACAGGATCATTTGATTTTATTTATTTTATCATCAATTATTTCTATTACAAAAATATGAGAGAGGGAATAAAATGACTTTCCCAAAATATAGAA
>NC_053028.1:115416943-115434869 GCF_003073215.2 Triticum urartu
AAGTGCGCAAACCTCTGCAGAGTGTACAAACTAATCATGATTAGTCGTGTCCCTGGTTATGGACAACTTGAGTATCTAGTACTTGAATATCATGTGAATCTCATCATGTTACTTCTAATTAATATTGTTGGGTTTTAATTGTTCACTTAATTGGGATCGGAATGCTGTCAACCATTCTCGATGTTTAACAACTACCATGATAGTTAAATAAATTTATTCCTTTGCAGTAGGGAAAAACTGGCTTTACGCAAAACTGTAACCATAGAGCTTTCCACCAGCCATATATGCATATAGTATAGCTGTTTCATTCCATTACTCTCTATGTGTTACATTGCCAGCATATTCCATGTGCTGACCCGTTTTCGGGCTGCAACTTCTCATGTTGCAGACTTTTCAGACGACGAGTAAGGTGCTTTTAGGTCGTGGTTCTATACTCAGTGATGCCGTTGGAGTTGATGGACCCATTTATCTTTGAGTCTTCCGCTGTTATCGTTATTAGATGGCCTTAAGCCATATTTATGTAATAAGTTCTCTTTGAGACAACGATGTAATAAGTGTGTGATTGCCACTCTGCTATAAATCCTTCGATGTACTGTGTGGTGTCAGCATTACTGATCCAGGGATGACACCGGAGCACAGTAGACTTGATCCATTCGGGTCGGGTCGCTACAGAGATGGTATCAGAGCACACGCTGACTGTAGGACACGACCACTAAGTTAAAGCCATAGATCACCATTCTCTTCTCATTTTCTAACTCCTCATCTTTTCTACTCTTTTAGGATGACGAACGCGAAGATTAAGTATGCTCAACCGGATGAAGGCACACCATTTGGATTTCACCTGAAGGAAGTCACCAAGTACCTGAACATTGGATTACCAAGCTTCACGGGAACCTTCAACGCCACTCTGCCTGAAGAGGAGCGCTGGAAGATTCAAGCTCACGTTCCGGGAAGAACATTCGCCAATCACGAAGCCCATAGATAGTGTTTTCAATGCACCAACCTGGAGTCTGGGAAGGAGCATGGCAGCTCATATCACCATAGGACGCATTGGAGAAGTTTATCAAGAAGACCTCAAGGACACTATCTACCAGATTTGCGGACGCCGAGATGAACAATGGGAGTTAGTCAGCACCAAGAAGGATAGATCCATTGCATCTTTCATCCAGGAGTTAAACCAGCACATTCGACGCCACGAGAACCAGATGTGCAATGATATGATAGAGTTGAAGAATGCGAAGGCAAGGATCATCGAGCTAGAAGGAGAACTGAAGTCTACACGCAAGGACTACATGGACGAGATCGTAGCTCTAGCAAGACACAATGGCGATCTTAAGCAGGAGATTGAAGAACTCAAGAGGAAGTTAGCATCCAAGGAGGAAGACGAGTACGTCGCATGTCCGGACAACTACATCATCATCGACGACACCGATTCGGATCCAAGTGAACCCGACTTTGAAGACGAAGCTGGAGCAGATATCATGGAGTCTTCCACCGGTTCAAATTTCTAGATGACCACCAGATAGTAGTAGTATTCCACCCCTTGTAAACATTATAGTCGAACACTTTTGCGATAGTTAGACCGTTTGTAAGCCCTTGTTTGATTGAATGAAGTGATTTTGTGTGCATTTGCTCATGTGCATTGGGGTAGTGTTTTCCCTTTAGACCTCACTCTATTCTTAATTCTCGTCTTTTCTAAACCCTCAGATGCCTCCGAGACGTGACAATGGATTCCCACCGGAGCTCACTCAGTTGATCCAGCAACAGAATCAATTGATGCAGATGTTAGTCCAGAACCAGCAGAACAACAACAACCCACCACCACCACCACCTGTTGACCACTTAGCCCGTTTCCTTAGGCTAAATCCGCCGGTGTTTTCCAGTAGCACCGAGCCAATAGTAGCAGACGATTGGCTCCGCAAGATAGGAAGGGAGTTGACCACTGCAGGATGCATGGATGGTGAGAAAGTAAAGTTTGCCGCTCACCAGCTTGACGGACCCGCGGCAGCATGGTGGGAGAATTTCACAGCCACTTACCCAGTTGACACTGTCACATGGGATCAGTTTCAGCAAGCTTTCCGCACTGCCCATGTTTCAGCAGGAGCTATGGCCATGAAGAAGCGTGAGTTTCGCAACTTACGCCAAGGAGGAAGGACAGTTGGCCAGTACGTTGACGATTTCAGCAAGTTAGCACGTTATGCCCCAGATGACGTTGCTACGGATGCAGCTAAGCAGGAGAAGTTTCTGGAAGGACTGAATGATGAACTAAGCATGAAATTGATGGTAGCAAGTTTCAACAACTACCAGGAGTTGGTAGATCGTGCCATCATGATTGAAGGAAAGCAACAGCAGATTGAGAACCGTAAGAGGAAGTATGGACAGGGGAAGTATAACTCTGGAGCCCAGCAGAAGCCCCGTTTTACCCCTAAACCGGGATTTCAGTTTCAGCATACCCATGGAGGAGGTAGCTCGCACAACCATAATGGCCACAAGAATGGTAATGGGAATGGAGGAAGCAACGGCCAGAACCGGACCACCCCATCGACCCCAACCAAGAGAGATCTGAGTCAAGTCACTTGTTTCAAGTGTTCCAAGACCGGACATTATGCCAATGAATGTCCTGAAGGCCAGAATGGAAATGGCAATGGAAGCTCTGGGAAGAAGCCGAACCCTTTCAATAGGGGACAGGTGAACCACGTTAATGTGGAGGAGGTTGAAGATCAGCCCGATGCAGTAATCGGTAAGTTTTTGGTTAAGTCATTTACCGCACTCGTTCTTTTCGATACTGGTGCATCGCATTCATACATATCAAGGGGATTTGTGGAAAAGTATAGCCTGCCCACTAGGATTCTTAAAACACCTATGCTAGTAAGCTCGCCAGGAGCAGAGTACATGGCCAGACAAGGATGTTTCCAAGTGCCATTAAGTATAGGAAGGCATGTTTTCCCAACGGATTTAATTATTCTGGAATCCCAAGGTCTGGATGTGATTCTTGGTATGGATTGGCTGTCGATGTATGGAGGAAACATCCATTGTGCTAGTAAGACAATTTTTCTTACCACACCAGAAGGAAGAAGGATCAAGTATGTATCCCGGCATGTGCCAAACAGGACACAAGTGAACTGCTTAACAGGAGTTGTGCAAGAGGAAGTACCAGTGGTGAAGGATTTTCCTGATGTATTTCCTGAGGAATTACCAGGCATGCCACCGGATAGAGACATTGAGTTTTTTATTGAGTTATTGCCAGGTACAGGCCCAATATCGAAGCGACCGTACCGGATGCCAGCAAAGGATTTGGTGGAAATTAAGAATCAGATTAAGGAGTTATTGGATAAAGGTTACATTCGCCCAAGTTCTTTGCCTTGGGGATCACCCGTACTTCTAGTGGAAAAGAAGGATGGATCTTTAAGGATGGTTGTAGATTATCGGGGATTGAATGAAGTAACCATCAAGAACAAGTACCCATCTAATGAACGATCTGTACGACCTTGATTCAAGGAGCTAAAGTGTTTTCCAAGATCGATTTGCGATCAGGGTACCATCAATTGAAGATTCGGGAGCAGGACATACCTAAGACAGCATTCACCACAGAGATATGGACTGTATGAGTATACCGTTATGTCATTTGGATTGACTAACGCACCTGCCTATTTTATGAACCTGATGAACAAAGTGTTTATGGAGTTTTTGGATAAGTTCGTCGTAGTGTTCATTGATGACATCCTGGTTTATTCAAAGAATGAAGAGGAGCATAAGGAACATTTGCGTTTGGTTTTGGAGAAACTAAGGGAACATCAGTTATACGCCAAATTCAGCAAATGTGAGTTTTGGTTGAAGGAAGTTGGATTCCTCGGACACGTTATATCCGGAGAAGGTATAGCAGTTGACCCCACTAAGGTTGAGACCGTAACCGAATGGGAATCACCAACGACAGTTGGAGAGATCCGGAGTTTTCTTGGACTCGCAGGATACTACCGGAGATTTATTGAGAATTTCTCAAAGATTGCGAAGCCTATGACGGAGTTGTTGAAGAAGGATACTAAGTTCAAATGGACTGAGGAGTGTGAGGCTAGTTTCCAGGAGTTGAAGAAACGTTTGGTCACCTCACCAGTATTGATTTTGCCAGATCAGACCAAGGATTATGAGGTGTATTGCGACGCTTCACGTCGAGGACTTGGAGCAGTGCTTATGCAGGAAGGGAGAGTTGTTTCGTATGCTTCACGGCAACTGAAGCCTCATGAGTTGAATTATGCCACGCATGATTTGGAGTTAGCAGCCGTAGTGCATGCATTGAAAACGTGGAGACATTTCCTCATTGGAAATCATTGTGAGGTGTACACGGATCACAAGAGTTTGAAGTACATTTTCACGCAGAAGGAGTTGAACCTCAGACAAAGGAGATGGTTGGAGCTCATCAAGGATTATGACATGAGATTGCATTACCATCCCGGAAAAGCTAATGTAGTAGCTGACGCATTGAGCCGTAAGAGCCATGTCAATACTCTAATGACGGGGAAAATACCCAAGGAGTTAGCAGAAAACCTTCGTGAGCTATGTTTGGAAATAGTTCCGAGAGGCTATGTAGCAGCATTGGAGATTCAGTCAACATTGATGGATAAATCAGAGAAGCTCAGAAATCTGACAAGGAGATTGCTGCTATAAAAGAGAAATTGAGCGAAGGAAAAGCAAAGGGATTTCGTGAGGATGAGCACGATACCTTATGGTTTGAGGACCGTGTTTATGTGCCAATGACCCGGAGATCAGGAAGTTGATTTTGCAAGAGGCACATGATTCACCGTATTCGATTCACCCAGGGAATACCAAGATGTATTTGGATTTGAAGAACATTCTGGTGGACCGGAATGAAAAAGGATATTGCAGCATATGTAGCAGTTTGTGACGTATGTCAGAGAGTAAAGGCAGAGCATCAGAAGCCAGCAGGATTGTTACAACCATTGCCGATACCCGAATGGAAGTGGGATAAGATAGGCATGGATTTTATCACAGGACTACCCAGGACGAAAGCAGGCTATGACTCGATATGGGTAGTAGTTGATCGTTTGACAAAGGTAGCACATTTTATCCCAGTTAAGACCACTTACACCAGTGCTAAGTTGGCGAAGATATACATGACTAGGATCATTTGTTTGCATGGAGTTCCGAGGAGTATCGTATCAGATAGAGGAACCCAATTTACCTCATAGTTTTGGAATCAGTTGCATGAAACTTTAGGAACCAGACTAGAGTTCAGCACAGCTTTTCACCCACGGACAGATGGACAGACCGAGATAGTCAATCAGATTTTGGAAGATATGCTGAGAGCTTGTGCACTAGATTATGGATCTAGTTGGGACGATAACTTGCCGTATGCGGAGTTTTCTTATAACAAAAGTTACGAAACCAGTTTGAAGATGGCACCTTTTGAAGCTTTATACGGAAGGAGGTGCAGGACACCGTTGTCATGGGACGAAGTTGGAGAAAGTCAATTCTTTGGACCAGATTTGATTAAGGAGTCTGAACGGAAAGTTAAGTTGATTCGCGATAGGCTCAAGGTAGCTCAGTCTAGGCAGAAGAGCTATGCAGATTCTAAACGCAAGGAGACAGTCTACGAAACCAGAGACAGAGTTTATCTCCGAGTATCCCCACTTCGAGGAGTTAAGCGCTTTGGAGTTAAGGGAAAGTTAGCACCGTGTTTCGTTGGACCATACAAGATCTTGCAACGTATGGGAGAAGTTGCTTATAAGTTGGAATTACCAGAGGGACTGTCAGGAGTTCATGATGTATTCCATGTTTCTCATCAGAAGAAATGTCATGCCGAGATGGCGGAGGTACCGCTAAGAGATACAGTACCGCTTGAAGCGATTCAGTTGAAGGATGACTTAACGTATGAGGAGAAGCCAGTTAAGATTCTCGATTATGCCAGCAGAGTTACCTGCAGGAAGGTTATCAAGTTTTGCAAAGTACAGTGGAATCACAACTCAGAGGATGAAGCCACCTGGGAAAGAGAAGAAGATTTGCTCAAGGACCAACCTCACCTATTTTCTAGCCAACCCGAATCTCGAGGGCGAGATTCACCTTAAGGGGGGTAGGTTTGTAACATCCCAAATTTTCAATTTGGAATGTTATACACTAGATCATCATGCATATCATATTTTCATGCATTTTGGTTGATCCTAGAAATTTCACGCAACTCAAGGACCCTCAGAGAGAGTTGGAGATTTCGTTATTTTCATATTTGAGTTTTCTCAAATTTGAAAAGAGGATCATTTGATTTATTTATTTCATCTTCAATAATTTTTCCAATATCAAAAATATGAGAGAGGGAATAATATGACTTTCCCAAATTGTAGGAAAAATGAAGATTTAATAAATAGATCAAATTTTGTTTGCCGGAGTTTGTTTGTTTTCTTTGGATAGGGAAAAATGCGCGTTTTCGAAAATTGCATTTTAGGCCCGGAGTAAAGTTCATTTTGTTCGACTCGTTGTCAGGAGTCGGGGAAAATTTACTTTAGGTTTTTCGGAGTTCGTTTAGTTAGTTTTCTTTTTGTTTTTCTGCGCGGAACCGTTAAAAAAAAATCTTCGCAGCGCCTTGGGCCAAGGCCCAGCCAGCAGGCCGGCCGGCCAGGCCCCAGCCCCAGCCGCGCGCGCGCCAGGCGCCAGGCGCAGGCAGCCGCCGCCTCTCGCTCTAGGCCGAGTCCCAGCGGGACTCTAGGCCGGTTAGCCCCCCTCTTTCCTTGTTTCTTTTTCTTTTGCTTGCCCCCTACCCCAAGTCTCCTCTCCCCTCACCTATATATACCACCCCCTCTCCCACATCACCCAAGCCTCCTCCTAAGCCGCCGCCGCCGCCGCCGCCGCCCGGAGCCCCGCCTCCCGAGGTAGCCGCGCCGCCTCTTCTTTTCCTCGGTTCGGTTTTTCTTCTAGAAAACCGTTCCGGTTCTTCTCTTTTTTCTTCGGTTTTTCTTCCGGCTTTGTTTCGGTTTTCTTCCGAAACCCTAGATCGGTTTTCATTCTTCTTTCGGACCGTTCGTCTCAACGAACGTGATCACCGATTTTTCCCGGTTAACGACGCCCGTTCGTTTAACCGTTCATCTCTTTCTTTTCGTCGGATTTATTCCGCGATCGCGATCTCAGATCCGATCTTCGTTCTAGTCTTTCTTCTCGCTCGTTTATCGGAATCAGGTGATTCAAGCGCCTGGAGTTTCGTTTCGAAACCGCCGTTCCGTCTAATCAACTTAAACAAGTTTTTGCTACGGTAAAATTTGACCTAGTTTCAATGCTAGAACCGAGTTGTTTTCTTCCGCCGTTTGTTTTCCGTCGTTTGTTCGGTTCGTTCTTTCTTTGCAACCGGAGTTCTTAAGTTGAACTTTCTGGTTCGTTCTCTTGTTCGAGTTTTACCTGTGCATTAGATGAGTACTTATTGTATGCTTGTTGTTTGTCTGCGATAGATTACCCGGATTGCGCCGCCTGTTACTTCGAAACCCTAGGACTCGCGGATCATCAGCAAGGCAAGTAACACTTTGATCATACCTTTTCTACAACCCATGTTTTATTGCATTAGATCAATCCTCTCACATTGCATGATTAGGATCTAATTAAATTGTGGGATGGGAAGTAGATGAGGTAGTACCTATTACCTGTATTATTATGAAACCTTTGGGAGTTACTTCTATGTTTGCTTTTATGCCATGCTATGCTAGTAGACGTGGATTGGGTGAGTGATATCCATGACAGATGTGAGTTGATAATTTTAATGGTTTATCTAAGGTGGCAACTTAAACACACATCTGGGTGGATTGAGGCACCTGATGTCTATCAGGACTTGCCTGTTTTTTGGACCGCCACCCAGGCTCAAAGGGATCATAAGATCTTTCATGCTAGAAACTTCCGTGTGCAGCCACAAGCCATTATGGGCTCTGGCATAGTTGACTAAGTTGTGCGAACTCTTACAGTGGTAGACTAGCAGATGTAGGGGATGTAGGTGTACGGTCTACCCGATCGTAAGGTGCTAGCGCTTCTGAAAGACTATGTCTCGGTCATCCGTCTTCTCAAACACCGTGTAGTGCGAGAAACCAAACGGAGGCGATCGAGTCTTGTGGGGAAAAGTGCGCAAACCTCTGCAGAGTGTACAAACTAATCATGATTAGCCGTGTCCCCGGTTATGGACAACTTGAGTATCTAGTACTTGAATATCATGTGAATCTCATCACATGTTACTTCTAATTAATGTTGTTGGGTTTAATTGTTCACTTAATTGGGATCGGAATGCTGTCAACCATTCTCGATGTTTAACAACACCATGATAGTTAAATAAATTTATTCCTTTGCAGTAGGGAAAAACTGGCTTTACGCAAAACTGTAACCATAGAGCTTTCCACCAGCCATATATGCATATAGTATAGCTGTTTCATTCCATTACTCTCTATGTGTTACATTGCCAGCATATTCCATGTGCTGACCCGTTTTCGGGCTGCAACTTCTCATGTTGCAGACTTTTCAGACGACGAGTAAGGTGCTTTTAGGTCATGGTTCTATACTCAGTGATGCCGTTGGAGTTGATGGACCCATTTATCTTCCAAGTCTTCCGCTGTTATCGTTATTAGATGGCCTTAAGCCATATTTATTGTAATAAGTTCTCTTTGAGACAACGATGTAATAAGTGTGTGATTGCCACTCTGCTATAAATCCTTCGATGTACTGTGTGGTGTCAGCATTACTGATCCAGGGATGACACCTGAGCACAGAGCACTTGATCCATTCGGGTCGGGTCGCTACAGTAGAACACTTGAAAATCACAGAGAGAAAAACCAACTCCAAAATAAAAAGCCACATAATGCAAAAGTTTTTGTTGGTCCAAATTTTCACGCTTTATTAATGCAAATGGAGTGTTACAAAATGCAGGGTGTGACATCCATGCGCCTCCTGCAACAACAAAAGACGAACAGAGCTAGCTGGAATGCATAGCTTGTTAGCACGAAACACGAATCCATCGTTAAGAACGAACTTGTTCCAAGTTCTCCCTTCCTTACAATTCTGCAATACATCTTTAAATTCAGCATCATGCACATATTGATCTTTGATGGTCTCCAAACCAAATATTTTAAAGTCACTTTGTGAAAGCATAGTATAACGACTAGACAATGCATCAGCAATAACATTTTCTTTACCCTTCTTGTGTTTAATGACATGAGGAAAAGTCTCAGCGAATTCAACCCATTTAGCATGTCTACGGTTTAGTTTTGCTTGACTTCTAATGTGTTTCAAAGATTCATGATCAGAATGTATAACAAATTCCTTGGGCCATAAATAATGTTGCCATGTTTCTAAGGTCCGAACAAGAGCATATAATTCTTTGTTATAAGTAGAATAGTTCAGACTAGGCCCACTCAATTTTTCAGAAAAGTATGCAACAGGTTTGCCATCTTGTAATAACACACCTCCTAATCCAATTCCACTAGCATCACATTCAAGCTCAAAAGTCTTATTAAAATCAGGAAGTTGGAGTAAAGGACCATGTGTCAACTTATCTTTCAATACCGTGAAGGCTTCTTCCTGTGCGATACCCCGAACAAAAGGCACATCCTTCTTTGTAAGCTCGTTGAGGGGTGCAGCAATGGTGCTGAAATCTCTCACAAAACGCCTATAGAAACCAGCGAGGCCAAGGAAACTCCTCACTTGTGTGACCGTTTTGGGCTGCGGCCAACTCTCAATAGCTTCAATCTTGGCTTTATCAAGTTCAATTCCCTATGGAGTAACAACATAGCCAAGAAAAGATACTCGGTCGGTGCCAAAGGTGCACTTTCCAAGGTTACCAAACAAACATGCATCACGTAGAGCAGTAAAAACAGCACATAAATGTTCCAAATGTTCCTCCAAAGATTTGCTATAAATCAATATGTCATCAAAGTAAACTACCACAAATCGTCCAATGTAAGCACGTAAAACTTCGTTCATTAACCTCATGAAAGTACTAGGTGCATTAGTTAATCCAAAGGCATGACTAACCAATCATATAATCCAAACTTTGTTTTAAATTTTGTTTTCCATTCATCTCCCAATTTCATATGAATTTGATGGTATCCACTACGCAAATCAACTTTGGAGAATATTGTAGAGCCACTCAATTCATCAAGCATATCATCTAGCCTAGGAATAGGATGACGGTAACGAATAGTAATATTATTAATGCCTCTACAATCAACACACATACGCGACGTACCATCCTTTTTCGGCACTAAAATGATAGGAACAGCACAAGGACTAAGGGATTCGCGTATATAACCTTTGTCGAGCAGCTCTTGTACTTGACGCATAATCTCCTTCGTCTCCGCTGGATTGGTACGGTATGGTGAACGGTTGGTAATGATGCACCAGGAATTAAGTCAATTTGATGCTCAATCCCTCGAATAGGTGGTAATCCCGGTGGCACGTCTTCTAGAAAGACGTCAGCGAACTCCTGCAAAATGTTAGTGACAGCAGGAGGCAAAGAGGAAGGCACGTCCTCGAATGAAAATAATGCCTCTTTGCACACAAAAGCATAGCAAACAGATTTGCTGAAATCTAGATCATCAATATAAGATTTTGTGGCAAGTAAACATGCACTTTTCAATTTAATTTCAGAAGCAACAGTAGATGGTTTATTATTAGGTTTCATTTGTTGCTCAAATTCTTTTGCCACAATCTGATTTTCACTCTTATTTTTCTCCAATTTTGCTTTATTAGCTCTATTAATATCATCTTTCAAAATGGATTCAGGAGTCATAGGAAGCAAAGTAATATTTTTATCCTTATGAACAAGAGTATTCTGATTGTTTCTACCATGGTGTACAGAATTTTTATCAAATTGCCATGGTCTACCAAGTAATAAGGAACATGCTTGCATAGGTACCACATCACAATCAACATAATCAGCATATGTAGAGATACTAAAATGCACATGAACAGTACGTGTTACCTTAACCTTGCCGCTGTTGTTGAACCATTGGATGTAGTACGGATGTGGATGTGGTCTTGTGGTGAGAGATAGCTTCTCCACCATCTCCATGCTAGCCCAGTTATTGCAGCTCCCTCCATCTATGATGACGCGAACAAAACGTTCCTTCACAACTCCCTTTGTATGGAACAAATTGTGCCTCTGATTTTGCTCAGCTTGTGTGACCTGCACACTTAAAACACGTTGAGCAACTAAACATTCATACCTGTCAGCATCTTCAGGAGCCATGTATTGCGTCTCATGATCAGAATCATCTCCATCGTGTTCTTCACGTGTAATAAGAACCAAAGTCTCCTCATCATTGTCACTAGAGGACTCATACCCACCATCCTTAGTAGCAATCATCACACGCTGAGATTGGCATTCTCTCGCAAAATGTCCTCTTCCCTTACAACGACGACAAATAATATCACTTGTGTGCCTTGTTGATGCCCTGGAAGAAGAAGAGCTCTGCGCAAGTCCGGCAGGTGTGCTCTTGGAAGATAGTGGTGGTTGTGCCTGCTTTCTTCCATCACGGCTGGAGGTGGCACCTGATGGAGGTGCTGGTGGAGTGGAAGTAGAGGATGCACGTGGTGTCCATGATGAAGATCGACCTGCAGAAAAGTTAGTTCGCGCCAATGCATGTCGATCCTGCACTTCACGTTCAGCTTTACAAGGATGGAATAAACGAGTGATATTAGTATACTCCTTATACTCTAGAATGTTCTGAATCTCTCTATTTAATCCACCCATAAAACGTGCAACCATAGCTTCATTCTCCTCAACAATACCACATCTAATCATGCCAGTTTGTAATTCCTGATAATATTCTTCTATAGAATTTTTTTCTTGTCTTAAGCGCTGCAATTTTTGAAGTAATTCAGTTGATAATATGGTGGAATATTCTCAAGTGGTAAACATGTAAGATAATATGGTGTAATACACGTCTCTCCTTAGGATATTGTAAACATGTAAATCATTGTTCAGTTTCTAACTCCCAAGTAAGATATATTATATCAGGAACATATCTACCCTCAAATGGTGGAATATCTCAATTTTAGTTTAGGGAGATGGTCATGATCGTACCTGAGGGTGAGCCCTACCATTGCCATTATTTGCATGTGGACGACCTGGTGGTTGCGGTGCTGGTGGTGGCACGTAGTTCTGATTTTGATCAACCTTCATCCTCCTCCGCATCAGCAGCAGGAGCCACAGAAGTATCAACAGCAGCACCAACATTTTGGCCAGGTGCAAGAGGGAGACAACTCACTCGGCGGAGGGCTGTTTCGCGATGTGGAGGTAGTCGTTGTTGTTGTTGTTGTTGTTGTTGTAGAGGTGCATTAGGTGCAGCCGGTGGTGGTGGTGGAAGACGCGCGAGCAATTCATTAAACCTGTTATCGAGCTTTGTTTCGAACGTCTTCTCCATGCCATATATCTTCTCCATGGCCTCTTCAAATCTGTTTAGCACATCTTGCACCTGTCCACTCATCATTTGCTGAAATTTATCATGCAACTCCTTATTCGTCATGTTCTCTCAGTCAGTCTCGTCGGCTTGTGATCCTGCCATGGTTAGCAACAATAGAAACACACAAGAATATGATCCTACAGAATACTAACAAGAGGTGGTGGTGGTGTCACAAATCCGTTAAGCAAATCTCAAATTCTTACAAGTTCTTACCCAGCAGCAGGCGGTGATTGGCAACCGTCGTAGTCTTAACTCTCAAAGCTTGGATAGAGCGATTACCAGGGAGAGTCAAACGCACGACTTAGATGTATGTGGAGCTGGGAAGGCTTATAATATGGTAGCAAAAAGGGTCAGCAATAATCAATTCAGAGATGCAAAGTTGAATAAACGCTCAACGACGGTACTGTGCTGGTCCTAGGCTAGACCGTGCTAGAGACGCGAGCCTAGAACACTAACAAAATCACGGCGCTGCACGTAAACAAGGAGGAGCACGCTCTGATTTTTTTTTTTTTTTCACTTTTTTTGCACTTTTTTTCCTCTTTTTTTTGCTCCAACAAATTTTTTTTTCGAAAAAGTCTACAAATGGTCTAAAAACTGCCTAGCCAGAACTTTTTTTTGAGTTTGGAACTATTTTTTTTGTGCGGGTGGCTGGAGTTGGGTATTCCTACTCTGTCATGACTCGGAGTATCGCGTGATCTGGAACTCGAAAACAAAGCAACAAATAATACTGGACTTGGACTAGGACTGGTGGGTGGAGATGAATCTGGTGGAATCTCGGATTGGTAGCGGCGATGAATCTGGTGGAAATCGGACTGGTGGCGGATTTATGTTGCAGGTGGACTCGGACTGGCATGATGGCGGCGGATATGTGGTGGCGTATATGGACTCAGATTGGTGGTGAATATGTGGTGGTGAATATGGCAGCGACGATGAAGTTGGTGTGGTGGTGGTATATGGCAGTAGGCGATGATAAGATGCGGTGGTGATATATGCGCGGCGACGTGACAACCTGAACAGAACTCGAAACTCTAAAGGACTAGACGCTAAGACCAGCAACTTGACACGAGGATGCAACCGCAAATTCAACAAAGCAAATACAGAAAAGATTATGCAAAGGCTCAGATTGGTTCAGGATAGGATGAACTAACCCTATTTTTTTTGGCTTTTTCGTGGACTATAGGTATGAAGAACAGACTCGATCTAAACTAGAAAAACTGTAAAATCTCACCGAGCCAGGAAATCTGATACATTGATAGAGGCAAAGGTCGTCTTTCGATGAGATGGAGGCTATCGTTTTAGAGGAAGTCGACTTTGACGATCCGACTACGAACGTGCGAGGACGTCGCGCCTTAGCAATCGCTAAACCAACTCCGAGGGGTTATTGACCACGCCGGAGCACGATCAACCTGACCACGAGGGCCTGTTTCCTGCGAGCAAACAAGAACAAGCAAGAAACTGAGATTGCAATCTGGATATTGCGAATATAAGATGAAAGCTTTATTGATCAAGGTGGGGTTCTGTGACGTCTTGGTCTGGTCGTTGGACACAAACGAAGTACGCGAAGTTGCTGCTATGGCAAACTTTTAATCTAAACAAAACCCAAATTCTAAACGATGCCCTAAGGGCTGTATATATGGAGAAGAGGGGGAATTTCGTGGCCCTTGTGGAGGGGTCCGAAACCAACCCTAACTCTTGTTTCCCCACACATACGGACTCTAAAAACAGCCGATACTTAAGTATTGAAAATACATGGGCCTGGCCCAATAATAAGGTGACGCAGGACCTAGAATAGCCTCTAGACAAAATTTATGAAGTGGCATCTTGTATATTTCGTCCCATGCTTCATGCACTCATTATGGTGGCTTCAGAGTCCTGGAATCATCAGTTGTAACTCCGTTCTTGTTCCCCTTGTGCATGCCATCATCTCCATGCTTGAACTTGCTCCAAGGTTCATCTTTCTTTTCCAAGCTAGGCCCTTCATTTGTAAGCAAAACAAATGTATCCAACTTAGGCAGCATCATATTCACATGAACATTAGAATCGTTACCAAGAAATGAAAGTACCTGATAATTCAATTGGCGTGCGCGAGCTCTAGTAATTGGTCCAGTATGTATAGCAGCAGGGGCTGTGGGTGTAACAATGGTATTGATGTCCTCATCAAAGAACCAACAGCAATGTACTCAACTTCAGCAGTAGACAGTGATACACAGTTTTGTTTCTTCGAGGACCAACAGACCAAGGATCGTCCGAGGAAATGGCATGTGCTAGATGTTGACTTGCGGTCCACACGATCGACAGCATAATTAGAGTCTGAATATCCAATGAGATCAGAAGCCGAGCCCTTGGGATACCATAATCCAAGTGTTGGTTTGTGATCTAGATATCAAAGAATATGCTTCACAGCCTTGTGGTGTGATTCCTTCGGTGTAACTTGAAATCGGGCACACATGCAAACACTAAGCATAATATCTGGCCTAGATGCACATAAGTACAATAAAGAACCAATCATGGAGCGGTATACCTTTTGATCGAAGTCAATACCATTTTCATCAGTGCATAGATGGCCATTTGTGGGCATAGGGATTTTGACTCCTTTGCAATCTTGCATGTCGAATTTCCTCAGTACATCCTTGAGGTATTTCTCCTGCGATATGAATATGCCATTGCGTTGTTGATGAATCTGAAGACCTAAGAAGAATTTCAATTCTCCCATCATAGACATTTAATACTCTTCACTCATCATATAGGCAAATTCATCACTGTAACGTTGGTCAGTACAGCCAAAAATGATATCATCAACATAAATTTGGCACACAAACAGTTCACCGTCATAAGATTTAGTGAAAAGAGTTGGGTCAAGTGAACCGGGTTTGAAGCCTTTCTTCATGAGGAATTCCATCAAAGTATCATACCACGCCCGTGGGGCCTGCTTGAGGCCATAGAGGGCCTTATTGAGTCTGAAGACTTTGACAGGATGCTTTGGATCTTCAAAACCTGGGGGTTGAGCAACATATACTTCTTCCTCAAGCTTACCATTGAGGAATGCACTTTTCACATCCATTTGATATAAGATTATATCATGATGGTTAGCATAAGCAAGTAATATGCGAATAGCTTCAAGTCTAGCAATAGGTGCAAAAGTTTCATCGAAATCAATTCCCTCAACCTGTGTGTAGCCTTGAGCTACAAGCCGTGCCTTATTCCTCACCACAAGGCCATTTTCATCTTGCTTGTTGCGGTAGATCCACTTTGTGCCGATGATGTTATGCTTGCGAGGATTTGGACGTTTGACCAGTTCCCAGGCGTTGTTGAGCTTGAATTGATGTAATTCCTCTTGCATAGCTTGAATCCACTCAAGTTCCAGAAATGCTTCATCTACCTTAGTGGGCTTTGTGATAGAGACAAAAGCAAAGTGCCCACAAAAGTTAGATAAATGTGAAGCTCTTGAGCGTGTGAGAGGACCTAGAATGTTGATGTCGCTGATGATTTTCTCTATTTGCACTTCATTTGCAACGCGAGGATGAGCGGGTTGTCATTGAGGAATTTGATCAGTATTTTCTTCAGCACCATTTTCCTCAGGTTCTGGAATGACTTCTTCAGTAGATTCTTTGGTAGGAATGACATCCTCAGTAGCCTTGAACTTAATAGATTCCTCTGGGGGTATTTCATCTGTCACAGGAGGTAGGTTCTCTCTTTGCGAGCCATTAGTCTCATCGAACCGCACATCTACAATTTCAACAACCTTGTGGTGATAGGTGTTGAATACTTTGTAGGTGTGCGAGTCCTTACCATAACCGAGTATAAAACCTTCATGTGCTTTCGGTGCAAATTTGGAATTGTGATGAGGATCTCTAATCCAACATTTTTCACCGAAGACTTTGAAGTAACTCACATTGGGTTTCATGTCGGTGAGGAGTTCATATGCAGTCTTCTTGAAGAATCTGTGAAGATATACTCTGTTGATGATGTGGCACGCAGCATCAATTGCCTCAGGGCAAAAGCGAGGAGGCGTCTTGTACTCATCAAGCATAGTGTGGGCCATCTCAACAAGAGTCATGTTCTTGCGCTCCACGACGCCATTTTGCTGAGGAGTATAAGGAGCAGATAACTCATGAGTAATACCAAGTTCATCAAGATAGTCATCAAGACCAGTGTTCTTGAAGTCAGTTCCATTATCACTTCTGATGTGCTTGATTTTCACACCAAAGTTGGTTGAAGCCCTCGAAGAAAATCGTTTGAAGACTTCCTGCACTTCAGTTTTGTAAGTGATGATATGCACCCATGTATGTCGAGAATAATCATCAACAATGACAAAGCCATATAAAGATGCAGCATTAGTAAATGTGGCATAGTGAGTAGGGCCAAAGAGATCCATGTGAAGCAATTCAAATGGTCGAGTAGTAGTCATGATAGTCTTCGCTGGATGCTTAGCCTTGGTCATCTTTCCAGCTTCACAGGCTCCACACAAATGGTCCTTGAGGAATTTGACACCCTCGATGCCAATGACATGTTTCTTCTTCGCGAGCGTGTGCAGATTCCTCATGCCAGCATGACCAAGTTGTCGATGCCATAGCTAGCCTACTGAAGCTTTTGCAAGTAGACATGTAGCAGGTTGTGGTCCTGTAGAGAAGTCAACAATATAAAAATCTCCTCTCCTAAAGCCTTCGAAGACTTTGGAATTTTCAGCTTCCATGATCACAACACAACGATACTTGCCAAATACAACAACCATATCAAGATCACAAAGCATTGAGAAAGACGTGAGGTTTAACCCTAAGGACTCGACAAGCATGACTTTGTCCATGCGTCAATCCTTTGAGATTGCAACCTTACCTAGACCCAATACCTTGCTTTTGCCTTTGTTAGCGTATGTGATATGCTTCAGATGTGATGGATATAAAGCAGAGTCCATCAATAAGCTCTTGACACCAGTCATGTGATTTGTACATCCACTATCGAGGACCCACTCAGTGGCTTTGGGTTGATCATTGCCGGGGTACTGATCCGGGCACCTATGGGACCGGCGGGCCGGGTCCCTTTCGGTTCGGCGGGGGCGGAGATCGTGCAAAGAGCAAATCGAGGCGAAGCACGCGAGCGATTTACCCAGGATCGGGCCGCACGGATGCGTAAAACCCTACTCCTGCTTTGTGGTTTTGTATTGATTTCTAGCTCGGGAGCGCGGAATGCTACAGTACACACCAGCGGCTAGCAAGACCAAGCGTGAGTGTTCGAACTGGCTAACCCCCTCTACGTTGCACACGGGCCTCCTTTATATGCTCAAGGGGCTACCGACAGGTGGCAACGGAGGTAAAGGGCAAAAATGGAAAGGTGCTGTGGTAGGCACAGCTACCTGCTACAGTGTATCATACCTAACCCTGACGGCAGGGGACAAGGGCCTTAAATGCCCGTCTGTGTCGCCTAAACAGTGCGAAAAGGGACCGCCAAGGACGCCGGCGTTCGCCACGATGGCGATCTTGTCAGCGCCGCTTGCC
>NC_053028.1:115435869-115464343 GCF_003073215.2 Triticum urartu
CCCCCCCAACCCCCCCCCCCCCTCTCCTCACATCAATCCCAAGCCCCTCTCCTCCTTAGCCGCGCCCCACCCCGCGCCCCTCACCTGCCGACGTCGCTGCCGTTCGCCGGAGCCTCGCCGAGGTTGTCCCGCGCCGCGTCTCTTTTTCTCCCCTCGGTTCAGTTTTTCTTCTAAACCGTTCCGGTTCTTTCTTAACCGTTCCGGTTTTCTTTCGTTTTTTGTTTCGGTCTTTTCCGAAAAATGCTAGATCGGTTTTCGTTTTTCTTTCGGACCGTTCGTCTCAACGAACGTGATCACCGATTTTTCCCGGTTAACGACGCTCGTTCGTTTAACCGTTCGTCTCTTTCTTTTCGTCGGATTTATTCCACGATCGTGATCTCAGATCCGATCTTCGTTCTAGTCTTTCTTCTCGCTCGTTTATCGGAATCAGGTGATTCAAGCGCCTGGAGTTTCGTTTCGAAACCGCCATTCCGACTAATCAACTTGAACAAGCCTTTGCTACAGTAAAATTTGACCTAGTTTCAACTTGCTAGAACCGAGTTGTTTTCTTCCGCCGTTTGTTTTTCCGTCGTCTGTTCGGTTCTTTCTTTCTTTGTAACCGGAGTTCTTAAGTTGAACTTTCTGGTTCGTTCTCTTGTTCGAGTTTTACCTGTGCATTAGTTGAGTACTTATTGTGTGCTTGTTGTTTGTCTGCGATAGATCACCCGGATTGCGCCGCTTGTTACTTTGAAACCCTAGGTCTCGCGGATCATCAGCAAGGCAAGTAACACTTTGATCATACCTTTTCTACAACCCATGTTTTATTGCATTAGATCAATCCTCTCACATTGCATGATTAGGATCTAATTAAATTGTGGGATGGGAAGTAGATGAGGTAGTACCTATTACCTGTATTATTATGAAACCTTTGGGAGTCACTTCTACGTTGCTTATTATGCCATGCTATGCTAGTAGACGTGGATTGGGTGAGTGACATCCATGACAGATGTGAGTTGATAATTTTAATGGTTTATCTAAGGTGGCCACTTAAACACACATCTGGGTGGATTGAGGCACCTGATGTCTATCAGGACTTGCCTGTTTTATTTTGGACCGCCACCCAGGCTCAAAGGGATCATAAGATAATTCATGCTAGAAACTTCTGTGTGCAGCCACATGCTACTATGGGCTCTGGCATAGTTGACTAAGTTGTGCGAACTCTTACGGGGTGGACTAGCAGATGTAGGGGTTGTAGGTGGTACGGTCTACCCCACATGTAAGGTGCTAGAGCTTCTGAAGGACTATGTCTCGGTCATCCGTTTCTCAAACACCATGTAGTGCGAGAAAACAAACGGAGGCGATCGAGTCATGTGGGGAAAAGTGCGCAAACCTCTGCAGAGTGTACAAACTAATCATGATTAGCCGTGTCCCCGGTTATGGACAACTTGAGTATCTAGTACTTGAATATCATGTGAATCTCATCACGTTACTTATAATTAATGTTGTTGGGTTTTAATTGTTCACTTAATTGGGATCGGAATGCTGTCAACCATTCTCGATGTTTAACAACTACCATGATAGTTAAATAAATTTATTCCTTTGCAGTAGGGAAAAACTGGCTTTACGCAAAACTGTAACCATAGAGCTTTCCACCAGCCATATATGCATATAGTATAGCTGCTTCATTCCATTACTCTCTATGTGTTACATTGCCAGCATATTCCATGTGCTGACCCGTTTTCGGGCTGCAACTTCTCATGTTGCAGACTTTTCAGACGACGAGTAAGGTGCTTTTAGGTCGTGGTTCTATACTCAGTGATGCCGTTGGAGTTGATGGACCCATTTATCTTCCGAGTCTTCCGCTGTTATCATTTTTAGATGGCCTTAAGCCATATTTATTGTAATAAGTTCTCTTTGAGACAACGATGTAATAAGTGTGTGATTGCCACTCTGCTATAAATCCTTCGATGTACTGTGTGGTGTCAGCATTACTGATCCAGGGATGACACCTGAGCACAGAGCACTTGATCCATTCGGGTCGGGTCGCTACATAGTCATAAAGAACTCATATACTTATTGCAAAAATCTAGAAGTTATGAAAGCAAAGTATTACCGCATGCTCCTAGGGGGATAGATTGGTAGGAAAATACCATTGCTCGTCCCCGACTGCCACTCATAAGGAAGACAATCAATAAATAAATCATGCTCCAACTTCATCACATAACGATTCACCATACGTGCATGCTACGGGAATCACAAACTTCAACACAAGTATTTCTCAAATTCACAACTACAAAACTAGCATGACTCTAATATTACCATCCTCATATCTCAAAACAATCATCAAGTATCAAACTTCTCTTAGTATTCAACACACTCATAAGAGAATTTTATTATTCTTGAATACCTAGCATATAAGGAATTTAAGCAAATTACCATGCTATTTAAGGCTCTCAAAATAATATATGTGAAGCATGAGAGTTCAATTGTTTCTATAAAACAAATCTACCACCGTGCTCTAAAAGATATAAGTGAAGCACTAGAGCAAATGACAAACTACTCCGAGAGATATAAGTGAAGATCAATGAGTAGTCGAATAATTATGCAACTATGTGAAGACTCTCTAACATTTAATAATTTCAGATCTTGGTATTTTATTCAAACAGCAAGCAAAGCAAAATAAAATGACATTGTAAGAATGGCAAACATCATGTGAAGAAGCAAAAACTTAGGATCAACCAAAACTAACCGATAGTTGTTGAAGAAGAAAGGTGGGATGCCAACCGGGGCATCCCCAAGCTTTGATGCTTGAGACTTCTTGAAATATTATCTTGGGGTGCCTTGGGCATCCCCAAGATTGAGATTTTGTGTCTCCTTAATTCCTCTCATATCACGGTCTCCCTAAATCTCAAAAGCTTCATCCACACAAAACTCAACAAGGACTCGTGAGATAAGTTAGTATGAACCATTGCCAAAACCTTATCATACTCTACTGTAGCAAATCACTAAAATTATTAATCAACATTGCATACTAAATGCCTCTGCGTATTTAATAGCTCTATTCTCAAATAGAATCATTAAAGAAGCAAACATATCCAAACAATGCAAACATAACAGCAATCTGCCTAAACAGGATAATTTGTAAAGAATGAAGAAACATCCATACTTCCCTAGCTCCACAAATTATGAAAGAAAATTCCCACTGTATTAAATTTATCAGAGCTTAATATTCAAAAGGTTTCAACATTTTATCACATTCTGACTTTTCTAGGTAATTATTGCAACAGCGGTAAACTTTCTGTTTTCGAACAGCAACATGTATACTTGTAACATAGGCAGAGTAAAGGCTATCAATGCCACTTTTATTGAAATAACAGATGCAAAACATTGTTCTAAATAACAACAAGCAAATCCTAACAAAATAAATTGACGCTCCAAGCAAAACACATATCATGTGGCGAATAAAAATATAGCTCCAAGTAAAGTTACCGATGAATGAAGACGAAAGAGGGGATACCACCCGGGCATCCCCAAGCCTAGACGCTTGGTTATCCTTGAATATTACCTTGGGGTGCCTTGGGCATCCCCAATCTTAGGCTCTTTCCACTCCTTATTCCATAGTCCATCGAATCCTTACCCAAAACTTGAAAACTTCACAACACAAAACTTAATAGAAAACTCGTAAGCTCCGTTAGTATAAGAAAATAAATCACCACTTCAAGGTACTGTAATGAACTCATTCTTTATTTATATTGATGTTAAACCTACTGTATTCCAACTTATCTATGGTTTATAAACTATTTTACTAGCCATAGATTCATCAAAATAAGCAAACAACACATGAAAAACAGAATCTGTCAAAAACAGAACAGTCTGTAGTAATCTGGATGAAACGTATACTTCTGGAACTCATAAAATTCTAAAATAAATTGCTGGACCTGAGGAATTTATATATGAATCATATCCAAAAAGAATTAACTAAATATCACTCACCAAATAAAAATGGCAGCAATTCTCGTGAGCACTAAAGTTTCTGTTTTTTACAGCATGATCAACAAGACTTTCCTCAAGTCTTCCCAAAGGTTCTACTTGGCATAAACACTAATTAAAAGCATAAAACCACATCTAAACAGAGGCTAGATGAATTATTTATTACTAAAGAGGAACAAAAATCAAGGAACAAGAATAGAATTGGGTTGCCTCCCAACAAGCGCTATCGTTTAACGCCCCTAGCTAGGCATGATGATTTCAACGATGCTCACATAAAAGATAAGAATTGTAACATAAAGAGAGCACCATGAAGAATATGACTAGTACATTTAAGTCTAACCCACTTCCTATGCATAGGGATTTTGTGAGCAAACAACTTGTGGGAACAAGAATCAACTTGCATAGGAGGGAAAAACA
Source organism: Triticum urartu (assembly GCF_003073215.2). Taxonomy (NCBI): domain Eukaryota; kingdom Viridiplantae; phylum Streptophyta; class Magnoliopsida; order Poales; family Poaceae; genus Triticum; species Triticum urartu. The sequence goes on from NC_053028.1 coordinate 115,440,256, forward strand.
AGCATAGCTTCAAGATTTTAAGCACATAGAGAGGAAACTTGGTATTATTGCAATTCCTACAAGCATATATTCCTCCCTCATAATAATTTTCAGTAGCATCATGAATGAATTCAACAATATAACCAGCAACTAAAGTATTATTTTCATGATGCATAAGCATAGAAATTTTAATACTCTCCACATAAGCAAAATTCTTCTCTTGAATAGTAGTGGGAGCAAACTCAACGAAATAACTATCATGGGATTGAAAATTGAAATCAAGATGACAAGTTTCATTGTTATCATTATTCTTTAAAGCACACGTGTCATCACAATAATCATCATAGATAGGAGACATGCTTTCATCATTGTAAATTTTCTCATCAAAACTTGGGGGACAAAAAATATCATCTTCATCAAACATAGCTTCCCCAAGCTTGTGGCTTTGCATATCATTAGCATCATAGATATTCAAGTAATTAGTACTAACAACATTGCAATCATGCTCATCATTCAAATATTTAGTGCCAAACATTTTATATATTTCTTCTTCTAGCACTTGAGCACAATTATCCTTTCCATCATACTCACGAAAGATATTAAAAAGGTGAAGCGTATGAGACAAACTCAATTCCATCTTTTTATAATTTTCTTTTATAAGCTAAACTAGTGATAAAACAAGAAACTAAAAGACTCGATTACAAGATCTAAAGATATACCTTCAAGCGCTAACCTCCCCGACAACGGCGCCAAAAAAGAGCTTGATGTCTACTACACAACCTTCTTCTTGTAGACGTTGTTGGGCCTCCAAGTGCAGATGTTTGTAGGACAGTAGCAAATTTCCCTCAAGTGGATGACCTAAGGTTTATCAATCCGTAGGAGGCGTAGGATGAAGATGGTCTCACTCTAGCAACCCTGCAACCAAATAACAAAGAGTCTCTTGTGTCCCCAACACACCCAATACAATGGTAGATTGTATAGGTGCACTAGTTCGGCGAAGAGATGGTGATACAAGTGGTATATGGATGGTAGATAATAGTATTTGTAATCTGAAATAATAAAAACAGCAAGGTAGCAAGTGATAAAAGTGAGCGTAAACGGTATTGCAATGATAAGAAACAAGACCTAGGGTTCATACTTTCGCTAGTGTAAGTTCCCTCAACAATACTAACATAATTGGATCACATAACTATCCCTCAACATGCAACAAAGAGTCACTCCAAAGTCACTAATAGCGGAGAATGAACGAAGAGATTATGGTAGGGTACGAAACCACCTCAAAGTTATTCTTTCCAATCAATCCAATGGGCTATTCCTATAAGTGTCACGAACAACCCTAGAGTGCGTACTAGAATAACACCTTAAGACACAAATCAACCAAAACCCTAATGTCACCTAGATACTCCAATGTCACCTCAAGTATCCGTGGGTATGATTATACGATATGCATCACACAATCTCAGATTCATCTATTCAACTAACACAAAGGACCTCAAAGAGTGCCCCAAAGTTCTACCGGAGAATCACGACGAAAACATGTGCCAACCCCTATGCATAGGTTCATGGGCGGAACCCGCAAGTTGATCACCAAAACATACATCAAGTGAATCACGTGGTATCCCATTGTCACCACAGATACACACGGCAAGACATACATCAAGTGTTCTCAAATCTTTAAAGACTCAATCCGATAAGATTACTTCAAAGAGGAAACTCAATTCATTACAAGAGAGAAGAGGGGGAGGATAAACATAAGATCCAACTATAATGGCAAATCTCGCGATACATCAAGATCGTGCCAAATCAAGAACACGAGAGAGAGAGAGAGAGATCAAACACATAGCTACTGGTACATACCCTCGGCCTCGAGGGAGAACTACTCCCTCGTCATGGAGAGCGCCAGGATGATGAAGATGGCCACCGGTGAGGGTTCCCCCCTCCGGCAGGGTGCCGGAATAGGGTCCTGATTGACTTTTGGTGGCTACGGAGGCTTTTGGCGGCGGAACTCCCGATCTAATCTCCATTTTGGAAGTTTTAGGGTATATGGAGTTATATAGGCAGAAGAAACATGTTAGGGGAGCCACGAGGGGCCCACGAGGCAGGGGGCGCGCCCTAGGGGGGTGGGTGCGCCCCCCACCCTCGTGGGTAGCTCCCGTATCTTCTGACGTGAGGTCCAAGTCCATCAGGTGTGTTTCCTTCCAAAAATAACTTCTCCAGTTGATTCCGTTCCGTTTAGACTCCGTCTGATATTCCTTTTCTTCAAAACACTAAAATAGGCATAAAACAGCAAATCTGGGCTGGGCCTCCGGTTAATAGGTTAGTCCCAAAAATAATATAAAAGTGGATATTAAAGCCCAATATTGCCCAAAACAGTAGATAATATAGCATGGAGCAATCAAAAATTATAAATACGTTGGAGACGTATCACAACTCTTTGCTCTACTGTTCAGGGTGAAGATACCCCGAACAAGCCCTCAAAGGATTATGTTCCATAGTAACAAGTGATAGTAAATTTCAGCACACTATATAAAATTTTCCTTGCCAAATTCCACCTACCAAAGGCGCTTAGCTCCCCGGCAACGGCGCCAGAAAAGAGTATTGATGACCCACAAGTATAGGGGATCTATCGTAGTCCTTTCGATAAGTAAGAGTGTCAAACCCAACAAGGAGGAGAAGGAAATGATAAGCAGTTTTCAGTAAGGTATTCTCTGCAAGCACTGAAATTATTGGTAACAGATAGTTTTGTGATAAGGTAATTTGTAACGGGTAACAAGTAACAAGTAATAAAAGTAAATAAGGTGCAGAAAAATGGCCCAATCATTTTTGTAGCCAAGGACAAGCCTGGACAAACTCTTATATAAAGGAAAACGCTCCCGAGGACACATGGGAATTATCGTCAAGCTAGTTTTCATCACTTTCGTACGATTCACGTTCGGTACTTTGATAATTTGATATGTGGGTGGACCGGTGCTTGGGTACTATCCTTCCATAGACAAGCATCCCACTTATGATTAACCCTTCTTGCAAGCATCTGCAACTACAAAAGAAGTATTAAGGCAAACCTAACTATAGCATGAAACATATGGATCCAAATCAGCCCCTTACGAAGCAACTCATAAACTAGGGTCTTCTTTAACTCTAGCAACCCATCATCTACTTATTACTCCCCAATGCCTTCCTCTAGGCCCAAAAAATGGTGAAGTGTCATGTAGTCGACGTTCACAATGCACCACTAGAGGAAAGACACCATACATCTCATCAAACTATCGAACGAATACCAAATTCACATGACTACTTATAGCAAGACTTCTCCCATGTCCTCAGGAACAAACGTAACTACTCACAAATCATATTCATGTTCATAATTAGAGGGGTATTAATATGCATAAAGGATTTGAACATATGATCTTCCACCAAATAAACCAACTAGCATAAACTACAAGGAGTAATCAACACTACTAGCACCCCACAGGTACCAATCTAAGGGTTTGAGACAAATATTGGATACAACAGATGAACTAGGGTTTGAGATGAGATGGTGCTGGTGAAGATGTTGATGGAGATTGACCCCCTCCCAATGAGAGGATCGATGGTGATGATTTCCCCCTCCCAGAGGGAAGTTTCTCTGGCAGAACAACTCCACCGGAGCCCTAGATTGGTTCCGCCAAGGCACGACAATAGAAGTAAGACCAATAAGTTCATATTTACTAGGCAATTCTTTATCATGGGGTTGTCTACGAAATTTAGCAAAATTAAACTCATGAGACATATCCCCCAAACCAAAAGCAACAACATCCTTTTTGCAGTCTATATTAGCATTAACAGTATTCAAGAAGGGTCTACCAAATATAATGGGACAAAAGTCATCTTGTGGGGAACCAAGAACAAGAAAATCAGCAGGATATTTAACTTTCCCACACAAGACTTCAACATCTCTAACAATCACAACTGGTGAAATAGTGTCTCTATTGGCAAGCTTAATTGTAACATCAATTTCCTCTATCTCAGCGGGAGCAATATCATGCATAATTTGTTTATATAAGGAATAAGGTATTGCACTTGCACTAGCACCCATATCACACAAGCCATAATAGCAATGATCTCCTATTTTAACAGAAATAACAGGCATGCCTACAACAGGTCTATGTTTATTTTTAGTATCGGGTCTAGCAATTCTAGCAACTTCATCACAGAAGTAAATAACATGCCCATCAATATTATCGGCCAAGAGATCCTTAACCATAGCAATACTTGGTTCAACTTTAATTTGCTCAGAGGGTGTAGGTGTTCTAGTATTACTCCTCCGAACAATAGTTGAAGCTTTAGCATGATCGTTTATTCTAACAGGGAAAGGTGGTTTCTCAATATAAGCAGTAGGAACAACAGAATCATTATAAGTAATAGTCTTTTCTTCAACTTTAATTAGGTGTAACTACTTTTACTTCAATGGGAGGATTATATTTAAACCACTTCTCCTTAGGGAGATCAACATGATTAGCAAAGGATTCACAGAAAGAAGCTACTATCTCAGAGTCAAGTCCATATTTAGTGCTAAATTCACGAAAGGTATCGGTATCCATAAAAGATTTAACACAATCAAACCTTGGGGTTATACCTGACTCCTTACCTTCTCGAGATCCCAATCTTCGGAGTTGCATTTAATTCTTTCCAATAAATCCCATTTGAATTCAATAGTCTTCATCATAAAAGAACCAGTACAAGAAGTGTCGAGCATGGAGCGATTATCGAGAGAAAGCCGAGCATAAAAAAATTTCAATAATAATTTCTCTTGAGAGCTCATGATTGGGGCATGAATATAACATTGACTTAAGCCTCCCCAACGCTTGAGCGATGCTTTCTCCTTCGCGAGGCCAAAAATTATATATACTAGTCGCGAACCCGTGCATTCGCACGGGCTAGCATGCAATACAACTTTGTATGATTTGAGATTGTAGTTTATTTTTGTGCTATGGCTTGTCTCCTATAAAATAACTAAAAACGTATGGACAAACTAAAATTAAAACTACGCCTATTTATTAATTAAAAAATTAATGATATGAAAAAGTCACATTAATTAGAAGTATAATCATTACATAAATTTTAAACATAATTATTAACAATATAATACTGGCTATATAATTTTTTACTTATAATTTTTTGATTGGATTTATCTTTAATACTAAACAATAATAATTTCAAATTGGTATGTCTAGCGGGTGGTCTGAGAAGGTTCAAGTCAAGCAAACTTTCTCACAAAATCAAAATATACATTTGATATAATTCAATGAGATTGCACAATATTCTGTTGGAAAATAGACTCCACATTGTTCTTTTCACCATGGAAGATCCCACAATATTCTTAAATACATAACATTTTTTTAGATCAATGTTATTGTCTGTTTTTATCTTGAATAATGCAGTTTTAATAGAGAGAAGGGATTTTCCGCTGTATCTTGTACCAATCACTCAAATTTCTAAATTCTTTAGTTGTAAAAGAAATTTACATGATGAAATAAACATTCTCTCACTTTGTATTTTTATTCAGTAAAATGATACAAATAATCCTTAAATCCGTAATACACTATCGATAAAGAAGAATAGGGCCTTTTATATTTGCATGATCTATAGAGAGCATGATCAACCATAAAAGAGCATAAGTAGGAATGACATAGCGTTCAGTCTTTAAATGGTGGGAAATAGTGGATTGTAGATAGTCCCAGATACTTATTGAGGATACCGTTGGATATGTATAGAAACATGTGTTGGATGTCCCATTTTGTCCTACAACCCGCAAAAATCTTTGTCGAAACATAGGATGATGCATTTAAGAATTGAAATTCGGCCAAACAAACATGCCTTTTTTTGCAAAATCATTTAGATGGATGAACCAATCATTCAGTACATGCTCTAAACAGGAGTTCCAAGTTATTATATACATGGAGCAAGCATCTCTTATCCCATACAAAGTGGCACTCGTCTGAAAGATGCTATTGAGGGTCTTGACAACAGTATCTATTTAAACAGTATCTATTAATATGACTCACCTTACGTATCTTGAGGATTGCCCAGAATTAAGGCCATAATTTTTTTCGCTCAACTTACATACCATGATGGTAACCCAGAATTAAGGACACACTCTTCTATCTGATACCTCTCCAAATGTCTGAGACATAATATGTTAAACTGGACACTTCAGAACTAATCAAAACATAACGCGTAACATACACTTAATTCGAGATCTAACATGATAGTGTCTATCATCACATGCATGCATCCATATTTGTACAATCTATTGGGCTGCTACCTTACAGAAATTTGTTCAGCAATTTTCATTCAGCCACAGAAATTAAATATCTCATATAAACTCTTTTTAATTTCATATTATCTACAGCTGCATGTGCATGCCTGTTATTGTACAAATATATCTTCCAGCAACCATGTTAGGACTTATCATAGCTCTTGCGCTGTTAACCTGTCATTATCTTAAGAATCCACCTACTGTTGAAAGAAAATCTGCTTTCACATCATCCTAAAGTAATCGTGTTTTACTTCCTAGCTTTTCCCTTTCTTGGAAACCATCTTCTCCATCTCATTCCTAAGGATGCTTGTTCATAGGCTTCCTTCAGCACAATATAGACCATGTGCTCATCCTCGAAATGCTATAGAAACAGGCGCAGATTTTCAAAACAACCTGCCTGGGGGTTTTTAATGCAGAAAACACATCAAATATTAGCATGAAGTGAGCAATCGACCAACATGGACATTCAGAATCACTGTTTGGCTAGATGTCTCGTCTCTAAGACCCCTTTGCCTAAACACGACACATGGCGCATCTGGGTAGCTCTTCTGGATCATAGGTTTGCCGAGTGCAGAAAACGACAAAACTATGTTAAACTTGGTCATAGTAGAGCTACCCAGATGCGCCATGTCTCGTCACTCAGTCTCTATCATTTGTTTGCCGAGTTACTGTGTTCTGCACTTGGCAAAGTTTTTTGCAGTTGTCTAGTAAGTGCATGTGGAAAAGAACACAGCAAAATAAACATTGCTGGCAGGCATGCAGCATAGTCGTGTTTTCTTAGTGCTGCCGTGTTCTTTTTTGGCCTTTGCCGAGTGCATTTGGCACTCATCAAAATTGGGAATTCCAGTAGTGAGCATGTCCTGTGCCTAATATATATTGTCCATGCATAGAAATAAAAAAGAGTATGTAAATATACTTAAAATACTCTTTGTAACATATGTGAGGAAAAATGTATATATTATATCGACCGGATTTTCTTCAAGTCTCTATTGACTGATAGAATTGTGAAGACCATTAAAATTTATATCTATACATGAGTAGTAAAAAAATCTTCACTGTCTCGAGAAAATTAGCACAGAAGTGAATGGTTATCCAACATAAAGGGACAATATATATTAGAGGAGCAAAAGAGGGACAAATAGTCTTGAAAAGCCATAAGTTTCGAACCATAAGTTTTGACGTACATGTACTTAATCCAACAACTCAGCAGACTTGTTTTAATCCTTTGTGAATTTATAAAGTTGGAAGAAATAAAATCCATAAGCTAAGCAATTACGCAGTTGGGAACATATTTATAGAAGTCTGAATAATATAATGTCCGAAAGTAGCAGGAGCATCAGTTCACATATCTCGGGGAAGTTATTTTAACAATCTCAAAGGACAATAGGCATAAAATAACCGTAGGTATTTAGCCTCATTGACAAATTGGTCAAGAAATTAAGAAGACAAACTGAACATGCACATGTTTTACTTGAGCAAAGTGTGAGGAAAATTTGAACAAATAACAAATTTAAGTATACATGTCAAAACATCATATCAAGTGCATAAAAGCAGGCAGTAGTGAGTGCATGTTACAAAAATTAAAAGGATACATAGGGGTACTCTTAAGAGCATCCATGTTGGATATTCCTCCATAGGTAGATGATAGAGTTATGCTCCAGTGTACCTGCATGCGTGCATAGCATAAATGTAAATTTCGAAGTGCATCGTTCTAAGTCGAACTTAGAAATTAGAAGATACTATGTTGGAGCATCATATGGTTTTTATTTTGTTGTGAAATCAAGTACCATAACTTTCAGACTGCACTTCCATTTGTGATTGATGGTAGCAATTAGATGGCAATTTAGCTGAATGCACACATGTGAAAAGGGAAGACCCCATCGGACCTAAATTCTGGAAGATAGTAATGTTGGGTAACATCAGCCCTAGAAGGACTTACAATTAGTTTGATTTGAAGGAAAAACATCAAACACATGTTATCAAATTTCCAACTTATAAGATAAAACAAAACAGAGATGGTGACATTTAGAAAATTGGCAGCCATTGGCTTCAAACTGCAGCCAATGCATCTACTCCTTGGACCCATATGCCGTCGTGGCCTAGAAGCTCTTAGAAAAATTAATACTACAATTCAGGAACACTCGATCATAATGTTATATATCTAACATAACATGATTCTTTTATTTGTTTTGGACATATCATAGTGTTCATGCTTACCCTTCTATTGCGCCGAGGGCTTTACTTAGCCCATGATCAAAATCGTCCTTGTTGAAGTCATCAACCGTGGCAAGGTCTTGTCATGCTGCCAGCAAGGAACGTGGATGGTCGATTTCTTGGTGAGATAATTGTTCTTCAAGATTACCTTCTCTCCATGGCACAACATGGCAAACATCCACCAACAGCAGGAGCTCCGTCCTTCTCCATATCCCCCACCCTACCTCCCTTGGTTGAGGGATTAAGAAAACTATGATTGGGAAGCCAAATCACAGAGAGAGTCAATGACCAAGTTAGGCTTAATTAGTAGAGAAAATAGAGGTCCACCCGTACAGGAAGGATTGACATTGTACTTGGACGTATCTTTTTCTACATATATGGTACATGTTTCTTTCTGTACGTCGAAGAAAGATCTATTTCCTGTTTTTGGAGGGATAGAGAAAACTGATTTAATTTTGCCATCGCTATCATCTGCTTCAAGTAGATGCACGATAAAGAAAATTGAATCCCTAGACTGCACTATTAAAGGACACGATGAAAAGAATTAGATCCAAACCGACAAAAAGAATTTAAAAAAAAATCAGTGTGCGGACTGAGAAGACGAACCTGATCTAGATGAGGGAAAAAATTGTAATAAGTTGCACGAGCGCAGGAGATCCATGCCATAACTTGGTTTCTGTAATTTGGGACAGACATGATCTGTTTCCATGTAGACGGGAGCGCAGAAGGTCCATGCCATAAATTAGAGAAGCATGTCATAACTTCCTTGCAGCAATTTGGGAGAGACACGATCTGTTTCCATGTGGAGAGGATCGTAGAAGATCCACACCCTAACTGCCTTGTTGCAATTCGGAGAGACAGAAGATCCATGCCCTAACTTGTTGCAATTGGGAGAGACATAGATATGTTTCCATGTGGATAGGAAGAGAGAGATGAGGGTTTGGGAGAGGGAGACGTGAGACATTGAGAGAGGGATCCATTACCAACTTTGTTGCTCCAAATTGAGAGAAATCGTGTATCTCTTTTCCATGAGAATCTATATCTATACTACTATTAATCTATACTATTATTAAAAAAGTAAACATAAACTCCCCTAAAACCACACAGTAAACTGTACATGGAGTAATCAGAACCCTCAGATTAATTCAACTTAAACGCATCCTACTACTCATATTACATCAATGGGGTAACAATCCGATTGACGTCTGAGATCAATTGTTCTGCCTGGCAGACGCCGTGGTCTGCGAACAGCCCTCGCGCTCCGCGTCCCCTAATCCGCACGGCCCCGCCTGCGATACGTGGATCAATTCCATCCGACTCGGTGCCTCGCCGCCAGTCAGAAAGGAAAAATCAGTGCCTCCCGACCCTTCTCTCGCTGGGCGCAGCAACCATGGCGATGGATCTGCAGCGTCCGCAGCCGCTCCACCTCGGGTTCCCTGACCCTTCTTCTCTAGGCTGGGCAGAGCAACCATGGCGGCGGATCCGCAGCGTCCATGGCCGCTCCACCTCGGGCAGCGCGGATCACGGTCAGCGGCCCGATGGAGGCGGGTACCGGCGCGGTTGCTGTTCTGCCCTCCATGTCTCCTCCTGCGCCTCCGGTGGCCAGACGCTTCTTCGACTCCGGCCTAGGTAAGCCCCTGTGCTCTGCTCTCCCTCATGCGTGCGCCCATACCTGCGGTCGTGTGCTATAGCCATCGAGCTGCGGTGAATCATATGCTGGCCATGTCAAGTTCTAGGATTTTCGTTTCTGCATAGGAATCAATTTTGCAGGCGTGGTTCCTTGCTTTTCTAGGCTGATTCAGATTTTTTTTTCTTTTCGATTCACAAATTTCGGAAGAAGAGGTTATAGACAAACTGTCCAATCTGTTGTGACTTCATATTCACATCAATCTAAATGTAATGTAGACAAACTTCAGTGGCATATTGAAAATGGTTTACCCTTTTCTTCTTGAAACAGATAAATGTTGGATTGGTTGACCCTGTCATTATCTCATTCCACCCCAACACATGGTATAGCTTTTCTTCTTAGATCATCGTTGATCTTACAAACTGCAGGGGCACCCTCATCGTTGGCGGATTTATATTTCTCAGGTCAGACAGTGTGCAGCCACACATGGTCAACATCCAGTTTCAGAAGAATGTACTGCTGCAGGTAACCACGACGAGTAAGCGATCTTCCGCTGCCTTCCGCTCAATTTTGTTTGGATGATGCGTGCTTCCTTTCATTGAGTCCTCGATAAACCAAATAGTTACTAGAGTAGTTAATTAGAAGCCTAATCATGTGTAACTATTGTGCATCGAGTCTTCAATAAACTAGAGCAGTTTCTACATGCAAGAAGTATCGAATAGTATTTGTTCTTGTTCCATGGAGTAGCGAGCGAGAGAGAGAAAGTGAAAAATGTTTGCGGGTTATTATATACAGTGCTTGTTTCTCATAGCGCGCTTTTACCTGTGATTATATATCGTCCATTGATTAGTTTGGTTGAATCTGGGCATGCTTTTATACTTAAAATCGATCTTGATTTCCTCGTGCCACCTGTATCTGTATATGTGCAGCGCAGGCGAAGTCGAATGACAAGAACCAGCTAGATGAGGGCATCCATTTGAAACACATATCTAATCTTCTATGTGTGGGATCCTTTTTCTGATCTGAATTATTGTTGGGGCGAGCTTGTTACTCTCTACATGGATTTCAAGTTGGATGAGAGCTACACACTGAGCAAGATCTCCATCTGGACTGGCGACGGCTTCCACAATCTCAAGGCAATTCCTCTTTTCTGAAGATAGCAGCGAGGTGCCCAGTAAGAACACACACGTATCTCTGAATTATAAGTTATGATCTGTGCTCTATGGTGAGAGCACATATCAATTGTTTTTGAACAATACTCAGGTTAGTTTGGTATAGTTCTTACATGTATTGCCATCTCAGCTTACCAGGAGCCTAATTTTTGTAGTTGTATACTTATTGTATGTCTGCATATATGTTTGAATTGAACACCTGCTGCTGTTTTTGTGATCCGCGCACTTGCTTGAAATATAATCAACTTAGTTGGTTGTGATCTTGTTCTTCAAGTGAACTGTGGTTTAATCAAATGCATTTGGTATTATCTCATGTCGTCTTCTTAGTACTGTAAAGTGCAAAATGATCATGTCATATGTCTCTACTAATTGCTGAACGCTAAGTTGAATATAATGCATTGTTCTGTGGGTAAGGAACCTTATAAATTGATGCATTGAAATTAATTGTAAGAAAACTTCTTGACAGGAAAACGAGGACTACCAGCATCTTATGGATATTCATCAAATAACAGTACATCAGCCAATGTGTATGTGGTGGTCTAAACCAAATGTTAGGCACAAAATGAGGATTATGTGCACAGTTGGTCCCTCAACTAACACAAGGGAGATTATCTAGGATTTTGCTGAGGATGACATCAATGTGGCTCGGCTAATATGTCACATGGAGACCATGCATCGCACCAGAAAATTATTGAATTGGTGAAAGAGTTGAGACCATGCTTGTAGACTCTTATGGACGAGTCAATTATAAGTCTGGCATGCGCATGCAAGCACATGATTTTGCTCTATCAATAAATAGTGTAATCAAACCTTTTTATGCCGACCCTTCTTTCACCATATTCCAGCTTATCTGCTCTAATATAAGCTAGATTTAACACATTCAGGGCCCAGAAATTAGTATTCAAGATTTGCCTCGTTGAAAACTGGTCAGGAGTTCACGTTCACAATAAGCAGTGATCCTTTCTACTACTTGTGGGATTGAGCAAAGGTACTAATAGTTTTCTGTCCTAACAAGAAATTATTGAAAAAAGATACCTCTCATTCACGTATTTTCTATAAATGCACATTTATTTATAACAATAGCACCAGGATGAATGTTTGTTACTCATGATATTTTTAATTCATTTGACCTCTTGAATAAAGATTCTTGAAATTTGACTTCTGAAGTTGTGCCACTGCTTGTGTTGAACCAGATTATCAATAGTACAGTCAAAGAAGCAATGTTGAACATGAAAACGAAAAGGTGTGACGACACCCGGGTGCCACGACACCCGGTTATCCCGTCGGTCCGCAGTGTTCAAGATTCGTGCTAGAGAATTCTGCAGTGCAGACGCTTGTACAGTAACCAGGCGATTAGCAGGCTTTCTTTAGGAGACAGATAGCGACAGGAGGAGAGAGGCATGGCAGGAATAGGCTTGAAAAGGTATTGCGGTCCATGGGCTTGTTCATTGAAGTGACAGCACCTGCATGCGCTGTTGCGCCCTGCGGCATGAGATGATATTTTATTTCGCACACCCTGCATCACTGCTGTTTCTTTGTCACCATTGTGTGGTTTCTTGGTCCGTCTCTCTCAGTTTAGTGTTTGTTTTTTATTTTTATTTCTTGAATATGGACCTTTATAATATAACATAGGTATGCGTGGTAGCACTTGTGTTTGGGAAAAAGCATATTCACGGCATTTGTTAATTCTTGGCATACATTTTCTCATCATCACTGGCAGGCAGACATGTCATATTATGTACCAATATTTTTAAGTAGGTGGGTGCAGGTGCGTAACAGTAGGGTTGTAGTTTATGTGGATTGTGTCGAACAGCCACCGCTTAATCAAGAACCAGACCTGCTAGACAAGATGTATCGGGTTTTCCTTAGATTGCATTGCAACACTTCAGTGTCTACTCTTGGTTCTTTTATCATAAAATTTGTAAGGTCCCTTATGTTTGATTTATTGTATAAATCATTTGAGACATGGCCTGCATGCATGATTACTCACTATATTTATGTTCATCTGATATTATGTTCCTGAATTATTTACGAGTTGATGTTAAAAATGCATATTGTTGTGCATCGATTTAATCTTTGTCATGCCTTGTTCTGTTGTTCAGAATTTATAGAATACAAATTTAAACTTTATACTCAAACGAATTTTATGTGTGTATTGGTGGAGACGTGCGTTGCACGTGCACTCTTACAAGTATGAACAGAGACGTGAAAGAGGAGGGAGGTCAGAGATTGAGCGAGAGAATAGGGTTTGCTTCTAGGGTATTTTTATGGGAAAAAAGGTGGAGGTTCATATTTTATGGGCATCTCTTAGTTTTTTTTCGCAACTTTTATGAGTTAATCTAGACCGTAATAACCTGGTCCCATTAGATGGACGGCTCCTAATTTCTAATTTACGTCGAAATTAGTAGGAAGTCTGTAATTAGTATAGGTATAGATAATTACGATCACGATGAATAAGATGCATAGGATAAAACTTCTGATGAAATTCCAATTTCAATCGGTTGTAGTTCCATGATCCCATATCATCACATAGCATAAACCATGTCAATGCCTTTCCCTTCAAAGATAAAGGTAAGACCTTCTTTTTGATAACATCCTCGGGCATACCTGCAAGCTTAAATAATCCACAAACTTCATCCACATAGATTAGGTGCAGATCGAGATGTAAAGTTCCATCACCTGTGAAAGGATTAGCCAGCAGTTTCTCTATCATACCCGAAGGAATTTCAAAGTAAACATTTTCAGTTGGTTCAGTAGGTTGAGGAGCAACTGTTTGCTCTACTGGTCGGGGTGAAGATACCCCGAACAAGCCCTCAAAGGATTATGTTCCATAGTAAGAAGTGACAGTAAATTTCAGCACACTATATAAAATTTTCCTTGCCAAATTCCACCTACCAAAGGCGCTTCGCTCCCCGGCAACGGCGCTAGAAAAGAGTCTTGATGACCCACAAGTATAGGGGATCTATCGTAGTCCTTTCGATAAGTAAGAGTGTCGAACCCAACAAGGAGCAGAAGGAAATGATAAGCAGTTTTCAGTAAGGTATTCTCTGCAAGCACTGAAATTATCGGTAACAGATAGTTTTGTGATAAGGTAATTTGTAACGGGTAACAAGTGATAAAAGTAAATAAGTGCAGAAAGATGGCCCAATCATTTTTGTAGCAAATGACAAGCCTGGACAAACTCATATATAAAGGAAAACGCTCCCGAGGACACATGAGAATTATCGTCAAGCTAGTTTTCATCACGTTCGTACGATTCGTGTTCGGTACTTTGATAATTTGATATGTGGGTGGACCAGTGCTTGGGTACTGTCCTTCCATGGGCAAGCATCCCACTTATGATTAAACCCTCTTGCAAGCATCCACAACTACAAAAGAAGTATTAAGATAAACCTAACTATAGCATGAAACATATGGATCCAAATCAGCCCCTTACGAAGAAACTCATAAACTAGGGTTTAAGCTTCTGTCACTCTAGCAACCCATCATCTACTTATTACTCCCCAATGCCTTCCTCTAGGCCCAAACAATGGTGAAGTGTCATGTAGTCGACGTTCACATGACACCACTAGAGGAAAGACACCATACATCTCATCAAACTATCGAACGAATACCAAATTCACATGACTACTTATAGCAAGACTTCTCCCATGTCCTGAGGAACAAACGTAACTACTCACAAATCATATTCATGTTCATAATTAGAGGGGTATTAATATGCATAAAGGATTTGAACATATGATCTTCCATCGAATAAACCAACTAGCATCAACTACAAGGAATAATCAGCACTACTAGCACCCCACAGGTACCAATCTGCGGTTTTGAGACAAATATTGGATACAAGAGATGAACTAGGGTTTGAGATGAGATGGTGCTGGTGAAGATGTTGATGGAGATTGACCCCCTCCCGATGAGAGGATCGATGGTGATGATTTCCCCCTCCCAGAGGGAAGTTTCCCTAGCAGAACAACTCCATCGGAGCCCTAGATTGGTTCCGCCAAGGCACGACAATATAAGTAAGACCAATAAGTTCATATTTACTAGGAAATTCTTTATCATGGGGTTGTCTACGAAATTTAGCAAAATTAAACTCATGAGACATATCCCCCAAACCAATAGCAACAACATCCTTTTTGCAGTCTATATTAGCATTAACGGTATTCAAGAAGGGTCTACCAAATATAATGGGACAAAAGTCATCTTGTGGGAAACCAAGAACAAGAAAATTAGTAGGATATTTAAATTTCCCACACAAGACTTCAACATCTCTAATAATCACAACTGGTGAAATAGTGTCTCTATTGGCAGGCTTAATTGTAACATCAATTTCCTCTATCTTAGCGGGTGCAATATCATGCATAATTTCGTTATATAAGTAATGAGGTATTGCACTTGCACTAGCACCCATATCACACAAGCCATAATAGCAATGATCTCCTATTTTAACAAAAATAACAGGCATGCCTACAACAGGTCTATGTTTATTTTTAGTATCGGGTCTAGCAATTCTACCAGCTTCATCACAGAAGTAAATAACATGCCCATCAATATTATCGGCCAAGAGATACTTAACCATAGCAATACTAGGTTCAACTTTAATTTGCTCAGAGGGTGTAGGTGTTCTAGTATTACTCTTCCGAACAACAGTTGAAGCTTTAGCATGATCCTTTATTCTAACAGGGAAAGGTGGTTTCTCAATATAAGCAGTAGGAACAACAGAATCATTATAAGTAATAGTCTTTTCTTCAACTTTAATAGGTGTAACTACTTTTACTTCAATTACTTCAATGGGAGGATTATATTTAAACCACTTCTCCTTAGGGAGATCAACATGATTAGCAAAGGATTCACAGAAAGAAGCTACTATCTCAGAGTCAAGTCCATATTTAGTGCTAAATTCACGAAAGGTATCGGTATCCATAAAAGATTTAACACAATCAAACCTTGGGGTTATACCTGACTCCTTACCTTCTCGAGATCCCAATCTTCGGAGTTGCATTTAATTCTTTCCAATAAATCCCATTTGAATTCAATAGTCTTCATCATAAAAGAAGTACAAGAAGTATCGAGCATGGAGCGATTATCGAGAGAAAGCCGAGCATAAAATTTTAAATAATTCTCCTGAGAGCTCATGATTGGGGCATGAATATAACATTAACTTAAGCCTCCCCAAAGCTTGAGCGATGCTTTCTCCTTCGCGAGGCCAAAAATTATATATAATATATATAATTACGATCACGATGAACAAGATGCATAGGATAAAACTTTTGATGAAATTCCAATTTCAATCGGTTGTAGTTCCATGATCCCATATCATCACATAGCCTAAACCATGTCAATGCCTTTCCCTTCAAAGATAAAGGTAAGACCTTCTTCTTGATATAATCCTCGGGCATACCTGCAAGCTTAAATAATCCATAAACTTCATCCACATAGATTAGGTGCAGATCGGGGTGTAAAGTTCCGTCACCTGTGAAAGGATTAGCTAGCAGTTTCTCTATCATACCCGAAGGAATTTCAAAGTAAACATTTTCAGTTGGTTCAGTAGGTTGAGGAGCAACTGTTTGCTCTACTGGTCGGGGTGAAGATACCCCGAACAAGCCCTCAAAGGATTATTTTCCATAGTAAGAAGTGACAGTAAATTTCGGCACACTATATAAAATTTTCCTTACCAAATTCCACCTACCAAAGGCGCTTCGCTCCCCGGCAACGGCGCCAGAAAAGAGTCTTGATGACCCACAAGTATAGGGGATATATCGTAGTCCTTTCAATAAGTAAGAGTGTCGAACCCAACGAGGAGTAAAAGGAAATGATAAGCAGTTTTCAGTAAGGTATTCTCTGCAAGCACTGAAATTATCGGTAACAGATAGTTTTGTGATAAGGTAATTTGTAACGGGTAACAAGTAATAAAAGTAAATAAGGTGCAGAAAGATGGCCCAATCCTTTTTGTAGCAAATGACAAGCCTGGACAAACTCTTATATAAAGGAAAACGCTCCCGAGGACACATGGGAATTATCATCAAGCTAGTTTTCATCTCGTTTGTATGATTCACGTTCGGTACTTTGATAATTTGATATGTGGGTGGACCGGTGCTTGGGTACTGTCCTTCCATGGACAATCATCCCACTTATGATTAACCCCTCTTGCAAGAATCCGCAACTACAAAAGAAGTATTAAGGTAAACCTAACCATAGCATGAAACATAATGATCCAAATCAGCCCCTTATGAAGCAACTCATAAACTAGGGTTTAAGCTTCTGTCACTCTAGCAACCCATCATCTACTTATTACTCCCCAATGTCTTCCTCTAGGACCAAACAATGGTGAAGTGTCATGTAGTCGACGTTCACATGACACCACTAGAGGAAAGACACCATACATCTCATCAAACTATCGAACGAATACCAAATTCACATGACTACTTATAGCAAGACTTCTCCCATGTCCTCAGGAACAAACATAACTACTCACAAATCATCTTCATGTTCATAATCAGAGGGGTATTAATATGCATAAAGGATTTCAACATATGATCTTCCACCGAATAAACCAACTAGCATCAACTACAAGGAGTAATCAACACTACTAGCAACCCACAGGTACCGATCTGAGGTTTTGAGACAAAGATTGGATACAAGAGATGAACTAGGGTTTGAGATGAGATGGTGCTGGTGAAGATGTTGATGGAGATTGACCCCCTCCCGATGAGAGGATCGATGGTGATGACGATGGTGATGATTTCCCCCTCTCAGAGGGAAGTTTCCCCGGCATAACAGCTGTATCGGAGCCCTAGATTGGTTCCGCCAAGGTCACGACAATAGAAGTAAGACCAATAAGTTCATATTTACTAGGCAATTCTTTATCATGGGGTTGTCTACGAAATTTAGCAAAATTAAACTCATGAGACATATCCCCCAAACCAATAGCAACAACATCCTTTTTGCAGTCTATATTAGCATTAACAGTATTCAAGAAGGTCTACCAAATATAATGGGACAAAAGTCATCTTGTGGGAACCAAGAAGAAATCAGCAGGATATTTAATTTCCCACACAAGACTTCAACATCTCTAACAATCACAACTGGTGAATTAGGTGTCTCTATTGGCAAGCTTAATTTTAACATCAATTTCCTCTATCTCAGCGGGAGCAATATACATGCATAATTTGTTTATATAAGGAATAAGGTATGCACTTGCACTAGCACCCCATATCACACAAGCCATAATAGCAATGATCTCCTATTTTAACAGAAATAACAGGGCATGCCTACAACAGGTCTATGTTTATTTTAGTATCGGGTCTAGCAATTCTACCAACTTCAATCACAGAAGTAATAACATGCCCATCAATATTATCGGCCAAGAGATCCTTAACCATAGCAATACTTGGTTCAACTTTAATTTGCTCAGAGGGTGTAGGTGTTCTAGTATTACTCCTCCGAACAATAGTTGAAGCTTTAGCATGATCGTTTATTCTAACAGGGAAAGGTGGTTTCTCAATATAAGCAGTAGGAACAACAGAATCATTATAAGTAATAGTCTTTTCTTCAACTTTAATCGGTGCGCCATTAGTATCACGCCACTAGTATTTCTTACTAATGGCGCACAACCGGTGCGCCATTAGTATCTGGTATACTAATGGCGCACCAAGCAGTGTGCCATTAGTATAGAACACCATGCGCCATTAGTATGCCTCCCAGGGGGCCATATTTAACCATGTGCTTTGGCATACTAATGGCGCACTGTTGGGTGATGTGCCATTAGTGTGATTATCGAGTGCGCCATTAGTGTCTTGTGTGGTGCGCCACTAGTATGAATATTAGGGATTTTTTTTCATTTCTGATATTTTCACAGGTTAAAAAATATTAGAGATAACATACAACACAGATCTGCTTAGCTTACATACAGGGGGCCATATGTAACGATGTTACCTGCGTCCACCAGATCATATCCAACACACAAGTTTCATCATATATACATACATAGCCAACACATAGTTCCATCGTTACATATTACAAAAGTTTCACAATGTTCATTCAACACCGTTATCCATCAATTCACAAAAGTTTCACATTGATACAAAATAAAAACACAAATGGAAAAGAAGCACTCCATCCATGCAAGCTTCCGTGAATTAAATCAAATCTGCAAAATGATAAACAAGAAGTTAGAAGAAGAAGAAGAAGAAGAAGAAGAAGAAGAAGAAGAAGAAGACTAGAAGAAGAATAAGAAGAAGAATAAGAAGAATAAGAAGAAGACTATAAGCTTATTATGTAAACTTGATCATTTTGTGCTAACATAAGTAATTTTGGAGCTAACCTATAGGAAACTAAGCATATAAGCTCTAAGTTAGCATATTAGAGCCAACTTAAGTAAAATGAAGCTAACCTATGTCATTTTGGATAAGAAGAAGAATAAGAAGAAGACTATAAGCTTATTATGTAAACTTGATCATTTTGTGCTAACATAAGTAATTTTGGAGCTAACCTATAGGAAACTAAGCATATAAGCTCTAAGTTAGCATATTAGAGCCAACTTAGGTAAAATGAAGCTAACCTATGTCATTTTGGATAAGAAGAAGAATAAGAAGAAGACTATAAGCTTATTATGTAAACTTTGATCATTTTGTGCTAACATAAGTAATTTTGGAGCTAACCTATAGGAAACTAAGCATATAAGCTCTAAGTTAGCATATTAGAGCCAACTTAGGTAAAATGAAGCTAACATATGTCATTTTGGATAAGAAGAAGAATAAGAAGAAGACTATAAGCTTATTATGTAAACTTGATCATTTTGTGCTAACATAAGTAATTTTGGAGCTAACCTATAGGAAACTAAGCATATTAGAGATAAATAGGTAACTAAGTATATATATATATATCATTTTGGAGATCTGACATACCTGACATAGTTCAGTTCTCATTGTTCTTCTCCTTCTCCTTCCTCAGCCTGATGCGCCAAGAGCGGCGAGGCGGTGGAGGCAGCTGTGGGATGTAGTCTTCTACCACAATTGGCGTGGTCATGTCGCCCAGCTGTGGGATCGCCGGCGCCACCACCGGTGCGTGGTAATTGTCAGGCACCACTACCATCGCGAGGCCACCCTCAGCCACCACCATCTCTTGCCCATGGTCAGCCACCACCATCTCTTGCCCATGGTCAGCCACCACCATCTCTTGCCCATGGTCAGCCACCACCATCTCTTGCACCTAGTCAGCCACCACCATCTCTTGCCTTGGTCAGCCACAACCAGTGCTAGGTCATCCTCAACCTGATGCCCATCATCATCCTGCAGCTCCTCATCCCCACTCTGCTCCTCTTCTCCCCCACTCCAGTCTGGATCATCCTTCTTGTTGTCTTCGCTGCTGCCAGAATCGCTGCTGCTTTCGCTAAGGCCAGAATCACTGTTGCTTTTGCTACAGCCATAATCGCTGCTGCTTTGGCTGTAGCCAGTGTCGCTGCTGCTGCTCCCATTGCCTGTCCAAATGCAACAATGACCGCTAACAATCGATGTGAGACAAAGCCAAATATGGAGGAATAAGAAGAGGCAGAACGCACTGGCATCTTCGTCTTCAGCGTAGCACATGCGACACATAGTCTTGTTGAAAAC
Organism: Triticum urartu; assembly: GCF_003073215.2. Classification (NCBI taxonomy): domain Eukaryota; kingdom Viridiplantae; phylum Streptophyta; class Magnoliopsida; order Poales; family Poaceae; genus Triticum; species Triticum urartu. The sequence continues at coordinate 115,461,157 of NC_053028.1, forward strand.
CTTCACGATGAGCATTGTGGTGTCATCGTCGTACCTCAATAGAAGAAAGTACCCGGTCTGCAGGTTGTAGGCATTGTAGAACTTCTCCCAGCCACGGCACAGGTACATGTGGCCCTCCTCGATCACCAACTCCACGTCCCACAGCCTGCGAACCCTGCTACTGGCCTGTCGGAGCTTCACATTATCTGGCGGATCTTGACCCAGCATCTTCATAAAAGCGTCAGGCAGCCTCTGCAATTTGGGACAAGGAGTGATGTATCAAACAACAGAGTTATCATAATGAGATGGGTGAAGGGGAGATCTCTCGTTTTATATACCTGCCTCGTGGCTGATACTGAAGAAGAAAGTATGATAGTGAAGAACTCGAAAGCATCCAACTCGTACTCCGGTGAGGCAGAGCGGTGATGGCTGCTTCCCCCCATCTCTAATAAGCAGCAGAAGAGACCAATTGGTACCCTTACAACATTATAACAGCATAAATTTTGAGCAGAAGATAATCAACATTAGTCGCAAGTACCCCATATGTCCTATTTTTAGCAAAGTCATGCTAAAATTCACGAAAAATTTCAGCATGACCTTTGCTGAAAATAGGACATATGGAGTGCCCGAATTTGCCGGAACAGAAGTTAATCGACATTCCGGCAAACTCAAGGGCCTCTCGGGGACAAAACCCAGCAAACTAGCAAGATGATCATCATCTTTGCAAGTCATTACTTGTCAAATACAGAAGAAGGAACAATTTATTTGTGACATAGTTGGCCCATACAGAAGAAGCAACACCCTACACTAGCCTAAAAACAAGTGAAGTTTCACCCATATAAGAACAACTTTATAACATCAGAGAAGTTGCTATGTTTTTTCTACTGCTAGGAAAAACATCACTCATTGGAAATGAAAATCTCAGTACCAGCATTTTGAACTTTGAAATGAAATACAGTAGTAGTATTAGTAGTATATGGAGTAGTATCTTGTCTAGTAGTAGCATTAGTTGTATATGGAGTAGCAAGTTTTGCCTCAGAGACAGCAAAAGCTATGTTTTTTCTCAATTCAAATAGCTAAGTGGAAAACCACGTCAAGTTCTGATAATCCATCCAATCTAATCTAATGAAATCTGAACTCAACCTGATCATGGTTCATGCCATCAGACACATCAGCACCTCAAGAATGCCATGACAAAAATGAAAAGGACCAAGACAATCACCACACAAGTGATGAAAGCACTAGCGAATCATGTTAAAGCTAACCTCTACTTTTGACCCTCAACTATAACAACCGCATGCAGTACAGAGAAGTGTTGATGCAGGCATCAAACATTATAATGGCTGAATTTGATCTACTCCAATAATTTTCTTAAGTTACATGATTAACAAGCTTGGGCTTAGTAGTAATATTCTGAGAAAATATTTTCTTGAAGCCTGAACAACTGGATTTCCTTTTTAAAAACAGAACCAAAACCATGACACAATCACTTGACAACATCTATTGACTACATTAGATGGATAAATTCCATATGTTGTGGAAGACCACCCTCAAGCAGACTGCTTGTGACCATGGCTCCTAAATGGATAGGCGTTTGGTGAGAAGACTTTGTGGACAACAATATTCAGAAGCATACCTTAAGTAATATTCTTAACTATATCATCATCTTATGAAATATTATAGTGTGGTGGCTGTTCTAGAAAATTCAGCAATATTGTAAACATAACTTTTAGACAAGCTAGAGAAAGAGATGAATGGATGAAAATGACACCCTCACTATTTTAGATTTAATAGAAACCACACAGGAGTTACCATCCCCAAATCTTCTTTTTTATTTATGGTCAAGTAATTGCTGAAATATTTGAAACAGAGGCCACCATTGCACCACCATTCACTGACAAACCATTAGAGCATTGTGAACAAATTCAGAGAAAACTCTCTTTGGCACACAAATTCAGAGCATTGTGAACAACAAAAACAACTGAATGTCCTATCATGACATGGCAACGAACTAACAAAAATTGCGCGTTCTACCAGCACACCATTAGCACAAAATTTTCTCTAATCTTACTGGACACAAAAATTTTCTTCAGTGTGTCTAGTGCATTTTTTCAGTGTGTCCAAATCTTGCAGGTACCAAGTACTCCAATGCACATGGAGTACTAATTATTCATGTTTGCTAGGCACTACTCCCACAATTTTTTGAACCTAATTTAACCTAAATTCGAGAGGGATTTGACCTAAACCTAGCAAAAGAGAGAAGAAGAGGGCATGGCCGGAAGGGAGGAGAGGAGGAAGAGAGGAGAAGAGAGGCAGGGGGGAGGGTTACCTGACCATGATGAGGTGGTGGCCGGAGCGGAGACGGTAGAGGGCGGAGACGACGAGCTTGGGGGAGGCGGGGATAGACGGCGGGGAGGTCGCGAGCCTCCTCTCCTGGTGGACGTGGGGCCTCCTCTCCTGGTGGAACTCGGGGTGGGCCGGCTCCGAGGCGAGGAAGGCGGCGCTCGGGGGGAGGCGGGGCTCGGGGGGAGGCGGCGAAGGGGAGAGGGAGGCGGCGGGGGCGCGTGGGCGACTGCGGCGAGGTTAGGTCGAGTGGGGGAGGGAGAGAGGCCAGAGGGGAACAGGTGGAGTGGGGGGAGGGTTAGCAATGGCGCACCTCCCCCTGGTGCGCCATAAGTACGACGACAGCAATGGCACACCACCCCCAGGTGCGCCATTAGTACAAATTTTTTATTACAGTTCGAGCACTCAGGTTATATTCCACCTAACCGTATCCGAAACAGAACACACACACTAGCCCGACTGGTCAGCACGCAGCACACACACTGGGAGGTCCTGGGTTTGATTCCCACGCTCCCCAATTTTTGTTTTTATGCATTTTTTTCTTTGCACATATCTTTTTATGCATGCATCCAAATATAACATGTCACATATGCTAGATGCTCAGAATTTCATGTAGAAAAATAATATGCAGTTTGTTGCCATGTTAACAACATTTAAAATGTTGTTTGATATTTATTTGTGTTTAAATATGTTCACACTTGTTTAAATCATAACTAAATATCCATAGCTCAAAATTTGACAAACTTTATATGCTTTTGGGAGTAACATATATGCGGTGGCTCGTCGGCGACGGTGGAGCAGGGGAGGGTGCGGGGGGTGGTCGTCGGTGGCGGTGGAGCGGGGGCGGGTGCGGGGGGTGCTCGTC
>NC_053028.1:115465343-115475569 GCF_003073215.2 Triticum urartu
AACAAATAAATCCTCGCAACCAACGCGATAAGGGGTTGTCAATCCCTACACGGTCACTTACGAGAGTGAGATCTGATAGATATGATAAGATAATATTTTTGGTATTTTTATGATAAAGATGCAAAGTAAAATAAAAGGCAAAGGAAATAAATAAGTATTGGAAGATTAATATGATGAAGATAGACCCGGGGGCCATAGGTTTCACTAGTGGCTTCTCTCAGAGAGCATAAGTATTTACGGTGGGTAGAACAAATTACTGTTGAGCAATTGACAGAATTGAGCATAGTTATGAGAATATCTAGGTATGATCATGTATATAGGCATCACGTCCGAGACAAGTAGACCGACTCCTGCCTGCATCTACTACTATTACTCCACACATCGACCGCTATCCAGCATGCATCTAGAGTATTAAGTTCAAGAGAACAGAGTAACACTTTAAGCAAGATGACATGATGTAGAGGGATAAACTCATGCAATATGATAAACCCCATCTTGTTATCCTCGATGGCAACAATACAATACGTGCCTTGCTGCCCCTACTGTCACTGGGAAAGGACACCGCAAGATTGAACCCAAAGCTAAGCACTTCTCCCATTGCAAGAAAGATCAATCTAGTAGGCCAAACCAAACTGATAATTCGAAGAGACTTGCAAAGATAACCAATCATACATAAAAGAATTCAGAGAAGATTCAAATATTGTTCCATAGATAAACTTGATCATAAACCCACAATTCATCGGTCTCAACAAACACACCGCAAAAGAAGATTACATCGAATAGATCTCCACAAGAGAGGGGGAGAACTTTGTATTGAGATCCAAAAAGAGAGAAGAAGCCATCTAGCTAATAACTATGGACCCGTAGGTCTGAGGTAAACTACTCACACTTCATCGGAGAGGCTATGGTGTTGATGTAGAAGCCCTCCGTGATCGATGCCCCCTCCGGCGGAGCTCCGAAGGCCCCAAGATGGGATCTCGTGGATACAGAAAGTTACGGCGGTGGAATTAGGGTTTTGGCTCCGTATCTGGTAGTTTGGGGGTACATAGGTATATATAGGAGGAAGGAGTACGTCGGTGGAGCAACAGGGGGCCCACGAGGGTGGAGGGCGCGCCTGGGGGGTAGGCGCACGCCCCCTACCTCGTGGCCTCCTGGTTGATGTCTTGACGTAGGGTCCAAGTCCTCTGGATCATGTTCGTTCCGAAAATCACGTTCCCGAAGGACTCCGCTTGATATTCTTTTTCTGTGAAACCCTAAAATAGGCAAAAAAACAGCAATTCTGGGCTGGGCCTCCGGTTAGTAGGTTAGTCCCAAAAATAATATAAAAGTGTATAATAAAGCCCAATAATGTCCAAACAGAATATAATATAGCATGGAACAATAAAAAATTATAGATACGTTGGAGACGTATCCCTACGCCAAGTCAAGACATACCAAGTACCCATCATAAACTCTTATCCCTCGCATTACAATTATTTTTGCCATTTCGCCTCTCGTTTTCTCTCCCCACTTCACCCTTTGCCATTTTAATTCGCCCTCTTTTCTGTTTGCCCTTTTTCCGTTCGTCTCTTCCCGCTTTGCCTCTTGTGTGTCCGTGTGTTAGATCATTTGTTTCGTATTCATGGGCGAGCCCTTTCTCTCTTCCTTTGTCTCCCGATTTTGAAGTTCTTCACTTCAAACAAAGACAAGGAGAAAACTTAAAGGATGCTTGGTACCGAATGATAGAATCTTAACGTATTGCAACTATAGGGGGGATTTCAAGATTTTGGCTTTGCAATTTTTTGTTGGGCTAACCATGTCCCATAGACAACTTCTTGGACTTTTTCGCTAAAGGGAGTTTTATTGACGTTTGATTCCCAACATTGCGCATGAGATTATAGAGGGAATAGTAGGAATACTACCCCCACAAAAGGGACTCCATACTTCAATATGGGAACCCAAGTTTTTTGAGAAAATATGCAAAGTAACTAAATTTTTGCAAAAATCTCTCGAACCCTTAAAAATGTTAGTGGGAACCTTCACCACATGAATATGTGATCACTCTTTGTAATAAGTGGTTTGGATGCTCTAGATCTAAAGATCATCCGTGTATGAAGGGAAACGTAAGGAACCTCCCGGATCCGAGCAAACCCTATTTAAAAGGACAAAGAATGACAATACCTAGATATATTCTTGTTTTTTATGCCTAGCAAGGGGCGTTAAACGATAGCGCTTGTTGGGAGGCCACCCAATTTTATTTTTGTTTCTTGCTTTTTGTTCCTGTTTAGTAATAAATAAATCATCTATCCTGTGCTATGATTGTGTTTTTGATGTTTTAATTAGTGTTTGTGCCAAGTAAATCCTTTAGGATCTTCTTGGATGATTGTTATTTGATCTTGCTAAAATAAATAGAAAGTATGCGCTCACGAGAATAATTTCCATTTTTAACCAGAGAGCGATAAAATACTGATTTCAACTTCCGGAAATCAATATACAAATTATTTAGGATGTCCTAATTTCTCAGGATTTTTGGAGTTACATAAGTATTCGAAACCTACAGATTAATACAGACTGTTCTGTTTTTGACAGATTCTGTTTTTCGTGTGTTGTTTGCTTATTTTGATGAATCTATGGCTAGTATCGGGGGGTATGAACCATAGAGAAGTTGTAATGTAGTAGGTTTAACACCAGTATAAATAAAGAATGATTTTATTATAGTACCTTAAGGTGGTCATTTGTTTTCTTATACTAACGGAGCTCATGAGATTTTCTGTTGAGTTTTGTGTTGTGAAGTTTTCAAGTTTTTGGGTAAAGATTTGATGGATTTTGGAACAAGGAGTGGAAAGAGCCTAAGCTTGGGGATGCCCAAGGAAACCCAAGGTAAAATTCAAGGACATCCAAAAGCCTAAGCTTGGGGATGCCCCAGAAGGCATCCCCGCTTTCGTCTTCATCTATCGGTAACTTTACTTGAGGCTATATTTTTATTCACCACATGATATGTGTTTTGCTTGGAGCGTCTTGTATGATTTGAGTCTTTGCTTTTTAGTTTACCACAATCATCCTTGCTGTACACACCTTTTGGGAGAGAGACACATGAATTGGAATTTATTATAATACTCTATGTGCTTCACTTATATCTTTTGAGCTAGATAATTTTGCTCTAATGCTTCACTTATACCTTTTTAGAGCACGGTGGTGGTTTTATTTTATAGAAATTATTGATCTCTCAAGCTTCACTTATATTATGTTGAGATTCTTTTAGAACAACATGGTAATTTGCTCTGGTTATGAAATTAGTCCTAATATGATAGGCATCCAAGATGGGTATAATAAAAACTTTCATATATAGTGCATTAAATGTTATGAGAAGTTTGATCCTTGATAGTTGTTTTGAGATATAAAGGTGGTAATATTAGAGTTGTGCTAGTTGAGTAATTATGGAATTAACAAATACTTGTGTTAAAGTTGGCAAGTCCCGTAGCATGCACGTATGATAAACGTTGTGTGACAAATTTGAAGCATGGGGTGTTCTTTGATTGCTTTCCTTAAGAGTGGCGGTCGGGGACAAGCGATGGTCTTTTCCTACCAATCTATCCCCCTAGGAGCATGAGCGTAGTGCTTGGTTTTGATGACTTGTAGATTTTTGCAATAAGTATGTGAGTTCTTTATGACTAATATTGAGTCCATGGATTATACGCACTCTCACCCTTCCATCATTGCTAGCCTCTTCGGTACCGTGCATTGGCCTTTCTCACCTCGAGAGTTGCTGCAAACTTCGCCGGTGCATCCAAACACCGTGATATGATACGCTTTATCACACATAAACCTCTTTATATCTTCCTCAAAACAGCCACCATACCTACCTATTATGGCATTTACATATCCATTCCGAGATATATTGCCATGCAACTTTCCACCATTCCTTTCATTATGACACGCTCCATCATTTTCATATTGGCTCGCATGATCATGTAGTTTACATCGTATTTGTGGCAAAGCCACCTTCATAATTATTTCATACATGTCACTCTTGATTCGTCGCATATCCCGGTACACCGCCGGAGGCATTCATATAGAGTCATGTTTTGTTCTAAGTATCGACCTGTAATTCTTGAGTTGTAAGTAAATAAAAGTGTGATGATTTTCATTATTAGAGCATTGTCCCATGTGAGGAAAGTTCTTCGAAAAGAAAAAAAAGAAAAAAGAGAGAAAGGCCATAAAAAAGGAGAGGCCCAAAAAAATGAGAGAAAAAGAGAGAAGGGGCAATGTTACTATCCTTTTTCCACACATGTGCTTCAAAGTAGCACCATGATCTTCATGATAGAGAGTCTCTTATGTTATCACTTTCATATACTAGTGGGAATTTTTAATTATTGAACTTGGCTTGTATATTCCCACAATGGGCTTCCTCAAAATGCCCTAGGTCTTCGTGAGTAAGCAAGTTGGATGAACACCCACTTAGTTTCTTTTGTTGAGCTTTCATATATTTATAGCTCTAGTGCATCCGTTTCATGGCAATACCTACTCCTTGCATTGACATCAATTGATGGGCATCTCCATAGCCCGTTGATTAGCCGCGTAAATGTGAGACTTTCTCTTTTTGTCTTCTCACACAACCTCCATCATCATATTCTATTCCACCCATAGTGCTATATCCATGGCTCGCGCTCATATATTGCGTGAAAGTTGAAAGAGTTTGAAAAGACTAAAGTATGAAACAATTGCTTGGCTTGTCATCGGGTTGTGCATGATGGGAGCATTTTGTGTGACGAAAATGAAGCATGGCCAAACTATATGATTTTGTAGGGATAAGCTTTCTTTGGCTATGTTATTTTGATAAGACATGATTGCTTGGTTAGTATGCTTGAAGTATTATTATTTTTATGTCAATATTAAACTTCTGTCTAGAATCTTTGATCTAAACATTCATGCCGCAATAAAGAGAATTACATTGAAAATTATGTTAGGTAGCATTCCACATCAAAAATTCTGTTTTTATCATTTACCTACTCGAGGACGAGCAGGAATTAAGCTTGGGGATGCTTGATACGTCTCCAACGTATCTATAATTTTTGATTGTTCCATGCTATTATATTATCTGTTTTGGATGTTTATGGGCTTTATTATGCACTTTTATATTATTTTTTGGGACTAACCTATTAACCGAAAGCCCAGTGCAAATTGCTGTTTTTTTTGCCTATTTCAGTGTTTCGCAGAAAAGGAATATCAAACGGAATCCAAACGGAATGAAACCTTCGCGAGGATCTTTTTGAACAAACGCAATCTAGGAGACTTGGAGTGGGCGTCAAGGAAGCAGCGAGGCGGCCACGAGGTAGGGCGGCGTGCCCCCCACCCTCATGGGCCCCTCGTAACTCCACCGACCTACTTTTTGGCCTATATATACTCTTATACCCTAAAAACATCGAGGGGAGCCAAGAAACCACTTTTCCACCGCCGCAACCTTCTGTACCCGTGAGATCCCATCTGGGGACCTTTTCCGGCGATCTGCCAGAGGAGGATTCGATCACGGAGGGCTTCTACATCAACACCATAGCCTCTCCGATGATGTGTGAGTAGTTTACCACAGACCTTCGGGTCCATAGTTATTAGCTAGATGGCTTCTTCTCTCTCTTTGGATTCTCAATACAAAGTTCTCCTCGATGTTCTTGGAGATCTATTCGATGTAATTCTTTTTGTGTGTTTGCGAGATCCGATGAATTGTGGGTTTATGATTAAGATTATCTATGAACAATATTTGATTCTTCTCTGAATTCTTATATGCATGATTTGATATCTTTGCAAGTCTCTTCGAATTATCAGTTTGGTTTGGCCTACTAGATTGATCTTTCTTGCAATGGGAGAAGTGCTTAGCTTTGGGTTCAATCTTGCGGTGTCCTTTCCCAGTGATAGCAGGGGCAGCAAGGCACGTATTGTATTGTTGCCATCGAGGATAAAAAGATGGGGTTTATATCATATTGCTTGAGTTTATCCCTCTACATCATGTCATCTTGCCTAATGCGTTACTCTGTTCTTATGAACTTAATACTCTAGATGCATGCTGGATAGCGGTCGATGTGTGGAGTAATAGTAGTAGATGCAGAATCGTTTCGGTCTACTTGACACGGACGTGATGCCTATGTTCATGATCATGCCTAGATATCATCATAACTATGCGCTTTTCTATCAATTGCTCGGCAGTAATTTGTTCACCCACCATAATATATGCTATCTTGAGAGAAGCCACTAGTGAAACCTATGGCCCTGGGTCTACTTTACATCATATAAGTTTCTGATCTACAATTTTAGTTTATTATTTATTTTTCAATCTTTACTTTTCAATCTATACAACAAAAATACCAAAACTATTTATCTTATTATCTTTATCAGATCTCAGTTTCGTAAGTGACCGTGAAGGGATTGACAACCCCTTTATCGCGTTGGTTGCGAGGTTTTTGTTTGTTTGTGCAGGTACTATGTGACTTGTGTGTAGTCTCCTACTGGATAGATACCTTGGTTCTAAAAAACTGAGGGAAATACTTACGCTACTTTGCTGCATCACCTTTCCTCTTCAAGGGAAAACCAACGCATACTCAAGAGGTAGCAGTGGGGAGTGTCTGTAGTGGTAGCCCTTCTTCACAACCGTCGGGGGAGGCAATTCTCGTTGGTACCTCAATGGGGTTGGATGGCGGTGGATGCGGTTCCATCTAGACCTTTGTTATGGCACTAGGTCGGGCATCAACGCAGGGTTCGGGTTGGGAGCATGACGAAGATGGTGTAGGAGGGGCCTGTTGGAAATATGCCCTAGAGGCAAATAATAAAAGTATTATTATATTTCTTTGATCATGATAATTGTCTTATTCATGCTATAACTGTATTATCGGAAATCGTAATGCACGTGTGAATACATAGACCATAATATGTCCCTAGTAAGCCTCTAGTTGACTAGCTCGGTATCAACAGATAGTCATTGGTTTCCTGGCTATTGACATTGGATGTCATGATAACGGGATCACATCATTAGGAGAATGATGTGATGGACAAGACCCAATCCTAAGCATAGCACAAAGATCGTGTAGTTCGTTTGCTAGAGCTTTTCCAATGTCAAGTATCTTTTCCTTTGACCATGAGATCGTGTAACTCCCGGATACCGTAGGAGTGCTTTGGGTGTATCAAACGTCACAACGTAACTGGGTGACTATAAAGGTGCACTACAGGTATCTCCGAAAGTGTCTGTTGGGTTGACACGGATCGAGACTGGGATTTGTCACTCCATATAACGGAGAGGTATCAATGGGCCCACTCGGTAATACATCATCATTATGAGCTCAAGGTGACCAAGTGGTTGATCACGGGATCATGCATTACGGTACGAGTAAAGTGACTTGCCGGTAACGAGATTGAACAAGGTATTGGGATACCGACGATCGAGTCTCGGGCAAGTAACATACCGATTGACAAAGGGAATTGTATACGGGGTTGATTAATCCTCGACATCGTGGTTCATCCGATGAGATCATCGTGGAGCATGTGGGAGCCAACATGGGTATCCAGATCCCGCTGTTGGTTATTGACCGGAGAGTCGTCCCGGTCATGTCTGGCATGTCTCCCGAACCCGTAGGGTCTACAACTTAAGGTTCGGTGACGCTAGGGTTGTGAAGATATGTATATGCAGTAACCCGAATGTTGTTCGGAGTCCCGGATGAGATCCCGGACGTCACGAGAGTTCCGGAATGTCCGGAGGTAAAGAATTATATAATAGAAGTGCTGTTTCGGCCATTCGGGACAAGTTTCGGGTCATCGGTATTGTTACCGGGACCACCGGAAGGGTCCCGGGGGCTCCACCGGGTGGGCCACCTGTCCCGGGGGCCACATGGGCTGTAGGGGGTGCGCCTTGCCTACATGGGCCAAGGGCACCAGCCCCAAAAGCCCATGCGCCTAGGTTTCCACAAAAGGGAAGAGTCCCAATGGTGGAAGGCACCTCTAGGTGCCTTGGGGGGGAGGGAAACCTCCCCTTGGCCGCCGCACCTAGGAGATTGGATCTCCTAGGCTGCGCACCACCCCCCCTTGGCCCTCCTATATATAGTGGGGGAGAGGAGGGATTTCATACCTCAGCCTTTGGTGCTTCCTCTCTCCCCGTTACGTCTCTCTCTCGTAGTATAGGCGAAGCCCTCCTACTGTGACGCCCTGCATCCATCACCACGCCGTCGTGCTGCTGGATCTTCATCAACCTCTCTTCCCCCCTTGCTGGATCAAGAAAGGAGGAGACTTCATTCGTTCCGTACGTGTGTTGAACGCGGAGGCACCGTCCGTTCGGTGCTTGATCATCGGTGATTTGAATCACGTCGTGTTCGACTACATCATCCCCGTTCTTTGAACGCTTCCGCTCGCGATCTACAAAGGTATGTAGATGCATCCGATCACTCGTTGCTAGATGAACTCCTAGATGGATCTTGGTGAAACGAGTAGGAAAATTTTTGTTTTCTGCAACGTTCCCAACAGTGCATCATGAGCTAGGTCTATGCGTAGTTCTCTTGCACGAGTAGAACACAATTTGTTGTGGGCGTTGATGTTGTCAACTTTCTTGCCGCTACTAGTCTTATCTTGCTTCAACGGTATTGTGGGATGAAGCGGCCCGGACCAACCTTACACGTATGCTTACGTGAGACCGGTTCCACCGACAAACATGCACAAGTTGCATAAGGTGGCTGGCGGGTGTCTGTCTCTCCTACTTTAGTTGGAGCTGATTCGATGAACAGGGTCCTTATGAAGGGTAAATAGAAGTTGACAAATCACGTTGTGGCTTTCACGTAGGTAAGAAAACGTTCTTGTTAGAACCCTACTTCAGCCACGTAAAACCTGCAACAACAATTAGAGGACGTCTAACTTGTTTTTGCAGCAAGTGCTTTGTGATATGATATGGCCAAAGTTGTGATGAATGATGAATGATCTATATGTGATGTATGAGATGTTCATGCTATTATACAAGGAATCACAACTTACATGTCGATGAGTATGACGGTGACAGGATGATCATGTGAGCCCCAAGATGGAGATCAAAGGAGCTATGTGATATTGGCCATATCATGTCACTATTATTATTTGATTGCATGTGATGTTTATCATGTTTTGCATCTTGTTTACTTAGAACGACGGTAGTAAATAAGATGATCCCTTACAACAATTTCAAGAAGTGTTCTCCCCTAAATGTGCACCATTGCTACAGTTCGTCGCTTCGAAGCATCACGTGTTAATCGGGTGCGATAGATCCTTTCATTCACATACAACGGGTGTAAGACAGTTTTACACATGCAAAAACACTTAGGGTTAACTTGACGAGCCTAGCATGTACAGACATGGCCTCGGAACACAGAGACCGAAAGGTCGAACACGAGTCGTATGGAAGATACGATCAACATGGAGATGTTCACCGACGATGACTAGTCCGTCTCACGTGCTAATCGGACACGGCTTAGTCGACTTGGATCGTGTAACACTTAGATGACTAGAGGGATGTCTAATCTGAGTGGGAGTTCATTAATAATTTGATTATATGAACTTAATTATCATGAACTTAGTCTAAAATCTTTACAATATGTCTTGTAGATCAAATGGTCAACGTTGTATTCAATTTCAACGCGTTCCTAGAGAAAAGCAAGCTGAAAGACGATGGCAGCAACTACACGGACTGGGTCCGGAACCTGAGGATCATCCTCATAGCTGCCAAGAAAGATTATGTCCTACAAGCACCGCTAGGTGACCCTCCCGTCCCACAGAACCAAGACGTTATGAACGCTTGGCAGACACGTGTTGATGACTACTCCCTCGTTCAGTGCGGCATGCTTTACAGCCTAGAGCCGGGGCTCCAAAAGCGTTTTGAGAGACATGGAGCATATGAGATGTTCGAAGAGCTGAAAATGGTTTTTCAAGCTCATGCCCGGGTCGAGAGATATGAGGACTCCGACAAGTTCTTCAGCTATAAGATGGAGGAAAATAGTTCTGTCAGTGAGCACATACTCACTATGTCTGGGTTGCATAACCGCTTGACTCAGCTGGGAGTTAATCTCCCGGATGATGCGGTCATTGACAGAATCCTCCAGTCGCTTACACCAAGCTACAAGAGCTTTGTGATGAACTTCAACATGCAGGGGATGGAAAAGACCATTCCTGAGTTATTTTCAATGCTGAAATCAGCGGAGGTAGAAGTCAAAAAGGAACATCAAGTGTTGATGATGAATAAAACCACTAAG
>NC_053028.1:115476569-115489350 GCF_003073215.2 Triticum urartu
AATAGATAAATTCCTCACGTCCAGAAATTTATTTTAGAATTTTTGGGGTTCCAGATCTTGCGCTAGCTACAGATTACTACAGACTGTTCTGTTTTTGACAGATTCTGTTTTTCGTGTGTTGTTTGCTTATTTTGATGAATCTATGGCTAGTAAAATAGTTTATAAACCATAGATAAGTTGGAATACAGTAGGTTTAACACCAATATAAATAAATAATGAGTTCATTACAGTACCTTGAAGTGGTCTTTTGTTTTCTTTCGCTAACGGAGCTCACGAGATTTTCTACTTTAAGTTTTGTGTTGTGAAGTTTTCAAGTTTTGGGTAAAGATTTGATGGATTATGGAACAAGGAGTGGCAAGAGCCTAATCTTGGGGATGCCCATGGCACCCCCAAGATAATCTAAGGACACCTAAAAGCCAAAGCTTGGGGATGCCCGGAAGGCATCCCCTCTTTCGTCTACTTCTATCGGTAACTTTACTTGGAGCTATATTTTTATTCACCACATGATATGTGTTTTGCTTGGAGCGTCTTGTATGATTTGAGTCTTTGCTTTTTAGTTTACCACAATCATCCTTGCTGTACACACCTTTTGAGAGACACACATGATTCGGAAATTATTAGAATACTCTATGTGCTTCACTTATATCTTTTGAGTTATATAGTTTTGCTCTAGTACTTCACTTATATCTTTTAGAGCACGGTGGTGGATTTGTTTTATAGAAACTATTGATCTCTCATGCTTCACTTAGATTATTTTGAGAGTCTTAAATAGCATGGTAATTTGCTTAAATAATCCTAATATGCTAGGTACTAAGATATAATAAAATTCTCTTATGAGTGTGTTGAATACTAAGAGAAGTTTGATGCTTGATGATTGTTTTGAGATATGGAGGTAGTGATATTAAAGTTGTGCTAGTTGAGTAGTTGTGAAATTGAGAAATACTTGTGTTGAAGTTTGCAAGTCCCGTAGCATGCACGTATGGTAAACGTTATGTAACAAATTTGAAACATGAGGTGTTCTTTGATTGTCCTCCTTATGAGTGGCGGTCGGGGACGAGCGATGGTCTTTTCCTACCAATCTATCCCCCTAGGAGCATGCGCGTAGTGCTTGGTTTTTGATGACTTGTAGATTTTTGCAATAAGTATGTGAGTTCTTTATGACTAATGTTGAGTCCATGGATTATACGCACACTCTCACCCTTCCATCATTGCTAGCCTCTTCGGTACCGTGCATTGCCCTTTCTCACATTGAGAGTTGGTGCAAACTTCGCCGGTGCATCCAAACCCCGTGATATGATACGCTCTTTCACACATAAACCTCCTTATATCTTCCTCAAAACAGCCACCATACCTACCTATTATGGCATTTCCATAGCCATTCCGAGATATATTGCCATGCAACTTTCCACCATTCGTTTATCATGACACGTTCATCATTGTCATATTGCTTTGCATGATCATGTAGTTGACATCGTATTTGTGGCAAAGCCACCGTTCATAATTTTTCATACATGTCACACTTGATTCATTGCATATCCCGGTACACCGCCGGAGGCATTCATATAGAGTCATACCTTGTTCTAGTATCGAGTTGTAATCATTGAGTTGTAAATAAATAGAAGTGTGATGATCATCATTTAATAGAGCATTGTCCCAATAAAAAAAGAGAAAGGCCAAAAAAGAAGGACCCAAAAAAAGAAATAAAAAGGGACAATGCTACTATCCTTTTTTCCACACTTGTGCTTCAAAGTAGCACCATGATCTTCATGATAGAGAGTCTCTTGTTTTGTCACTTTCATATACTAGTGGGAATTTTTCATTATAGAACTTGGCTTGTATATTCCAACAATGGGCCTCCTCAAGTGCCCTAGGTCTTCGTGAGCAAGCAAGTTGGATGCACACCCACTAGTTTCTTTTGTTGAGCTTTCATACATTTATAGCTCTAGTGCATCTGTTGCATGGCAATCCCTACTCCTTGCATTAACATCAATCGATGGGCATCTCCATAGCCCATTGATTAGCCTCGTTGATGTGAGACTTTCTCCTTTTTGTCTTCTCCACATAACCCCCATCATTATATCTATTCCACCCATAGTGCTATATCCATGGCTCACGCTCATGTATTGCGTGAAGGTTTATAAAGTTTGAGATTACTAAAGTATGAAACAATTGCTTGGCTTGTCATCAGGGTTGTGCATGATGAGAGCATTCTTGTGTGACGAAAATGGAGCATGACTAAACTATATGATTTTGTAGGGATGAACTTTCTTTGGCCATGTTATTTTGAGAAGACATAATTGCTTAGTTAGTATGCTTGAAGTATTATTATTTCTTTTATGTCAATATTAAACTTTTGTCTTGAATCTTTCGGATCTGAATATTCATACCACAATTAAGAAGAATTACATTGAAATATATGCCAAGTAGCATTCCACATCAAAAATTCTGTTTTTATCATTTACCTACTCGAGGACGAGCAGGAATTAAGCTTGGGGATGCTTGATACGTCTCCAACGTATCTATAATTTTTGATTGCTCCATGCTATATTATCTACTGTTTTGGACATTATTGGGCTTTATTATCCACTTTTATATTATTTTTGGGACTAACCTATTAACCGGAGGCCCAGCCCAGAATTGTTGTTTTGCCTATTTTAGGGTTTCGAAGAAAAGGAATATCAAACGGAGTCCAAACGGAATGAAACCTTCGGGAACGTGATTTTCTCACCGAACATGATCCAGGAGACTTGGACCCTATGTCAAGCAACCAACAGGGAGGCCACGAGGTAGGGGGCGCGCCTACCCCCCAGGCGCGCCTCCACCCTCGTGGGCCCCCTGTTGCTCCACCGACGTACTTCTTCCTCCTATATATACCTACGTACCCCCAAACGATCAGATACGGAGCCAAAACCCTAATTCCACCACCGTAACTTTCTGTATCCACGAGATCCCATCTTGGGGCCTGTTCCGGAGCTCCGCCGGAGGGGGCATCGATCACGGAGGGCTTCTACATCAACACCATAGCCTCTCGATGAAGTGTGAGTAGTTTACCTCAGACCTTCGGGTCCATAGTTATTAGCTAGATGGCTTCTTCTCTCTTTTTGGATCTCAATACAAAGTTCTCCCCCTCTCTTGTGGAGATCTATTCGATGTAATCTTCTTTTGCGGTGTGTTTGTTGAGACCGATGAATTGTGGGTTTATGATCAAGTTTATCTATGAACAATATTTGAATCTTCTCTGAATTCTTTTATGTATGATTGGTTATCTTTGCAAGTCTCTTCGAATTATCAGTTTGGTTTGGCCTACTAGATTGATCTTTCTTGCAATGGGAGAAGTGCTTAGCTTTGGGTTCAATCTTGCGTGTCCTTTCCTAGTGATAGTAGGGCAGCAAGGCACGTATTGTATTGTTGCCATCGAGGATAACAAGATGGTTTTTATCATATTGCATGAATTTATCCCTCTACATCATGTCATCTTGCTTAAGGCGTTACTCTGTTTCTTATGAACTTAATACTCTAGATGCATGCTGGATAGCGGTCGATGTGTGAGTAATAGTAGTAGATGCAGGCAGGAGTCGTCTACTTGTCTCGGACGTTGATTCCTATATACATGATCATACCTATATATTCTCATAACTATGGTCAATTCTGTGTAATTGCTCAACAGTAATTTGTTCACCCACCATAAAATATATATGCTCTTGAGAGAAGCCACTAGTGAAACCTATGGCCCCCGGGTCTATCTTCATCATATTAATCTTCCAATACTTAGTTATTTTCATTGCCTTTTATTTTACTTTGCATCTTTATCATAAAAATACCAAAAATATTATCTTATTCATATCTATCAGATCTCACTCTCGTAAGTGACCTGTGTAGGGATTGACAACCCCTTATTGCGTTGGTTGCGATATTATTTGTTTTTGTGTAGTTGCGAGGGAATCGCGCGTAGCCTCCTACTGGATTGATACCTGTTTCTCAAAAACTAAGGAAATACTACGCTTACTTGCTGCCACCACCCTTTTCTTCTCTTTAGGGAAAAACCAACGCAAGTGCTCAAGAGGTAGCAAGGTGCAATCAATATCACTCTGCCAAGTTAAAATTGTCTCATCATAGGTGGCGTTCATAAAATTAGAAGTACTACATGCTAGAAATCATATTCAAGATGCAAACCAATATCACACTACCAACTTAAAGTTGTCCCATCATTAGTGACTGATGCAGGTACACAAGAAGAGTAGTTTCATGTAAGAACATGGTGTGATAGATAGATATAGTATGCACCAAAAATAGGAAGGCGTGTCATATTCACACGTATGATGTGTAAGCTAAGCAGATGCAGTTTACACTAATTAGAGGCAATACAAGCTAGACACCATATGCAACGTGCAATCAGATATCACACTGCCAAGTTAGAGCAAGCACCTTGGTTGGTGGAGTAGGGGAGCAGAGACTTGGAACTTGTAATGCACTAGCAGTACGAGGAGAATCCGTACAAATGCTCCATTTACGTTGCTGCAGAGGACCACCATCATCGCCTTCCTTACTACCCACAAGAAAAATGAATAAAATTTGCTCCTCAGATCATTGATGCATGATACCGATGAACACTACTTTCATGTAAGGCAGCCGCATGATAGGAGGATGGAATATGTATGAAAAACAGGACGGCATGACATATTGACATGTATGATGTATAAAGTGTAAACTAAGCACAAGGTGTTTGAACTAGTTAGAAGCAATGCAAGCTAGAAACCATATGAAAGATGAAACCAATATCACTCTGCCAAATTAAAAGGGTGGCCTCATAAATTTATTTGACCAAATTAGGAGCAATACATGGCGACAAGCTAGAAATAATATGCAATATGCAACGAATAAAGGTGTCTCATCGTAAGTGATTGATGCGGGATACAGAAGAGAGGTAGTTTCATGTAAGAACATGGTTAACAGATAGATGTAGTATGTACCAAAAATAGGAAGGCATGTATATTCACAGGTATGATGTGTAAACTAAGTAGATGCAATTTACCCTAGTTATAAGCATTACAAGCTAGACACCGTATGCAACATGCAACCAGATATCACACTGCCATGTTAGAGCAAGCACCTAGGGTTGTGGATTAGGGGAGATGAGATTTGGAAGTTGCACTGTAGTAGGAGAAGTAGGAGAATCTGGAGAGATCATGTGTTTTGGTTTCTCCAGAGGACCACCATCATTCCGTGCCTTCGTCCTTTTAGATTTTGCCTTGTCAAGTAAACACACAAGAAAAAGAATGAAATTCACACTTCCAAATTCATTGATGCATGATACTGACGAACACAACTTCTATGTATGGCAACCACATTGTAGAGGATGGAATATGTATGAAAAACGTAAGCAGAAGGCCTTTCAACAAATTGGAAGGAATGCAATCTTAGACCATATGAAAGATCCAACCAAAATCACTCTACCAAGTTAGATGTGTCTCATTATAAGTGGCACTTCAACAAAATTAGAGGCAATACATGTTGAAATGATATGCAAGATGCACCAAATATTACACTTCAACTTGAAGGTGTCTCGTCAGAAGTGATTGATGAGGGATACACAAGAAAATTAGTTTTGATGTAAGAACATGGTTAATAGAAAGACGTAGTATGTACCAAAAACATGAAGGCATGTCATATTCACAGGTATAATGTGTTAACTAAGCAGATGCAATTTACCCTAATTAGAAGCATTACAAGGTAGACACCATATGCAACATGCAACCACATATCACACTGCCAAGTAAGAGCAAGCACCTGCGATGGTGGTGTGGGGGAATTGCGGTAATCAACTAGAGAGCTGCATTGACTATCTTCATTTAGCCTTGCTCTTTCTTGAGAATCATGTGGGGAGGATGACACTGCACTCTTTAAACGAGTAGCGCGTCTCACAGTAACCCACTGGGGTGACTGTCTCATCATAAATTATTGATGAGGGATACAAAAGATCATTAGTTTGATCTACGAACATGGTTAATAGACATATGTAGTATGTATCAAAAACAAGAAGGCATGTCATTATCAAATGTATAATGTGTAAAGTAAGAAGATGCAATTTAACCAATTGGAAGCAATACAAGCTAGACACCATATGCAACATGCAACCACATTTGACAGCGCAAAGTTAAAGCAAGCACCTGGGATGGTTGTGTGTGGCAATTGAGATCATCAACTACAGAGCTATGTTTACTGTCTCCATCTGCTGACACTACACCCTTTAGAGCGCTGAAACGCTTAGTGCTTATCTTCGAATTACACTAGAGCGACTTCTATCTTTTCTTTTTTGTATTCATCAACATCGTGTCAGAGTCTGAAATCCCCATGCATAAAAACAATAGTGTGAGTATGGGTGAAGTGTGTGCACAAGTAGTACAGTGTAAAAGTACAAGAAGATAGCAGGTCGGTGGGCAGACATATCATAGCTCTACAACATGCATGGCACATGAAATTACTAGATTCTAGGATTTTGAAATATGAGCACAGGGATGGCTGGGAAATGCAGATGCTCCTACAGCACACCACAAGGTGTGGTCCTATGAAAATAACAGTCGACTGAAAACAAATAGGCCAGTCCATTTTTTATACACTGTCCGATGTACAAAGAACGGGCAGATCGCCTTCATCTACCTCTAGCCAGTCAGTGTTGACGATCTTCCTCGAAACGCCAGCGACCACCGGCCCAGCCCCCTCAACCTCACCGCACCACCGTTCTTGGCACCCCCCGACCAGCCCTTCAAGCCCCACTGACCTCCAGATCAGGCGCAAGCAGCTCCTGCGCCCCACACCCCTATGATAGACACCGATGCGCCGCTTCCCCGGCGAACAGGAGAACTAGGTGCTACGTGCGTCGGGTGCTGCTTCTTTTAATTGCGATTCAATTGACCCTGAATTGAAATCCAGGCGGGCTACTAACCTCTAGCCAACGTGAAATAGTAAATGGGAGGAAACCTTGTGCATTTAGTATCATGAAGAAGATGCAGTAAGAAGTGCTCAACTAGTTTCTTTCGTGGGATGAATACGGTGTGAGCAGAGACGTAGGATTTGCACGAATAAGGGAAGAGGAGTACCTCTTTCTGCTAGCAGTGTTGTGTCCTCCTTGTGTTTTTCCAATGATCTTCTTATGGTTTGCTGGAAATGAGAAGTTGTGGAGGACGGTGGAGCCTTGGACGAACCCATGGCCAAGTTGTTGAGTGTGGTGTGGTGGTCGTCTGTCAGCGGCGAGGAACCCAGATCCGAGGCGTCGAACAACGGCGTAGAAGGAACAACTCCGGTGTGGTGGATGGTTGTGATAGTGGGGCAGCAGCGGTGAGGCATAGGACGGCGTGGTCGAGGTGGTTCTGGTACGGCGCATGTCGGCGTCGGCGTCTTGGAGGCAGCTCTGCCTCGGCTTCAGCCGCTAAGTCCTTGAGGGTGCTGCGGTTGCGGTTGCGTTGGACGACGACGTCGGGGTACCAGCTCTGGCGTGATGGAGGAGGGTGGCAGTGGATTGGGCGTGATGGGGTGGAGGACGGAGAGGTTGGGGTTTCGTGACAGGTGGGGAGGGCGTTTTGGCGCCCATGGAGTATGAATGGAGAAACGAAGGGAGGGGAACTAAGGTGGAACAATGTTTTGGTTTGGGATGCGCTTGTTTGAAATTTGGGGAAAGTTACAAACTTTGCCCCCATCTAAAATTTCAAACATATTGCGGGTTGGGGGTAGGACAATAATCTCAGGTGTCCCAAATGGTGGGTGAGGGAGTCCTGGACTATGGGGTCCTCGGGCGTCTGGCCTGTTAACTATGGGTCGGACTGATGGCTGTGAAGATGCGAAGACCGAAGACTGCACTCGTGTCCGGATGGGACTCTCCTTGGCGTGGAGTGCTAGCTTGGCAATCAAATATGTAGATTCCTTTATTTGTAACCGACCTTATGTAACCCTAGATCCTCCCGGTGTTTATATAAACCAGAGGACTTAGTTCGGAGGAGAGATATTCATTACCATAGCCATACTGGCCGAGTCCCTCATGATTGCGGCAGAAAAGAAGCTCCTGGATCAGGTAGTGGCCATGGTCGGCAAGCAGCCGGACATGTCTCCAGAAGCCAAAGAATCAGAGACCCAGGGCTCCTTCAAGCCGACCAAAGAAACAAAGAAGATTCCCTTGGACCCTAAGCACCCGGAGAGGTACGCTGTCATAGGTACCAACCTTGACAGCAAATAGGAAAGCGAGCTCGTCGATTTCCTCCATGAGAATCGGGACATCTTTCCAAGGTCTCCCAAAGACATGCCGGGTGTTCCGACGGATTTCGCCGAGCACAAGCTACATGTAAGAGCAGATGCCAAACTAGTTAGACAGCCCCTCCGCCGACTGTTGGAGGAGAAGAGAAGAATTGTTGGAGAAGAGATCACCCGCCTATTGGCAGCCGGCTTCATCATGGAAGTTTTCTTCCCGGAATGGCTTACCAACCCAGTCCTTGTGCTGAAGAAGAAGAACAAGTCGCACATGTGTATTGACTGCACCAGTCTCAACAAAGCCTACCCCAAGGATCCGTTTGCCTTGCCACGGATTGACCAAGTGATAGACTCCACAGCCGGATGCGAGCTGTTGAGTTTCTTGGATGCCTACTCAGGTTATCACCAAATCAAGTTGAATCTGGTAGACTGCCAGAAGACCGCCTTCATCACACCATTCGGAGCCTTCTGTTACATGACGATGATGTTCGACTTGAGGAATGTCGATGCCACGTTTCAGCGTTGCATGCAGAAGTGCCTCCTCAAGCAACTCGGCAGGAACACCCACGTCTATGTGGACGATATTGTGGTGAAGACGGAGAAACGCGGTACCCTATTAGAAGATCTCAAGGAGACCTTTGAAAATCTACGCCGATTTCAGACCAAGCTCAACCCAAAGAAGTGCGTGTTCGGAGTACCAGTCGGCCAGCTCCTTGGTTTCCAGGTCTCAGAACGCGGCATTGAGTGCAAACCTGTTAAGATCAAAGCCGTCGACAGGATGGAAGTACCCACCTGACTGCGAGATGTCCAAAAATTCACCAGCGGCTTAGCGTCCATCAGCCGCTTCATCAGTCGGCTGGGCGAGAAGGCCCTCCCCCTGTACCAACTCCTGAAGAAAACCACCTATTTCAAGTGGAATGACAAGGCGGATGAGGCCTTTCTCCAGTGCAAGAAGTTGTTGACCACGCCGCCTGTCCTGGCCGCGCCGGATGCTAAGGAGCCCATGCTCCTCTACATCGCCGCCACCGGCCGGGTGGTCAGCACAGTCATGGTAGTTGAGCACAAGGAAGACGACAAGATTCTGTCGGTCCAGAGACTGGTGTATTATTTGAGTGAAGTACTGTCGGCTTCCAAGCAGAACTACCCCACTACCAGAAGATGTGCCACGGTGTTCACTTTACCGCCAAGAAGTTAAAGCCAAGAGCACCCTGTCACGGTTGTTTGCACTGCTCCGCTTGCTGAGATCATAGGCAGCCGAGATGCCTCAGGCCGAGTGGCAAAATGGGCCATCGAGTTGGCTCCCGACACCATCTTCTACCAGCCTCGCACCACCATCAAGTCCCAAGCGCTGCCCGACTTCCTCGTCGACTGGGCCAAGACCCAGTACCTGCCGCTAGTGCCGGACTCCACCCATTGGTGGATGCACTTTGACGGTTCGAAGATGCGCACCGGTTTGGGAGCCAGCATCATCCTCACCTCTCCCAAAGGCGACAAGCTCAGATACACATTGCAAATCCATTTTCCCGCCTCCAACAATGTGGCCGAGCATGAGACACTAGTACATGGACTCCGGCTTGCCAAAGAGCTCCGCATTCGTCGGATCCTGTGCTACGGCGACTTCGACTTGGTGGTCCAACAGTCATCTGGCGACTGGGACGCCAAGGATGCAAACATGGCAAGCTACCGCTTCCTCGTCCAGCAACTCAGCGGATATTTTAAAGGGTGTGAGTTCCTTCATGTGCCACGAAGCAACAACGAGCAAGCAGATGCTCTGGCATGAATTGGATCCACCCGGCAAGCCATACCGGCCGGTGTGTGCCTCCAGCGCCTCCACAAGCTGTCCATCAAGCCCTCGCCAGAATCAGATTCTATCTTTGTGCCGGCTGCTCCTGAAATAGTCAGATCCGACTCCAAAACTTCAGCAAGCGGCCTGGGGACTACGACAGTTGCACCCGGCCCGGGGACTTCAGTAGTCGCACCCAGCTCGGGGACTTCAGATCCCGGCCCGGGGACTTCAGTAGTCGGCCCGGGGACTTCAACAGTCGGCTCGGGGAGTTCAATGACACAAGAAGCGGCGGCCGACTCCAGCCCGGCACCTCCCAACCCAGCCGCCCCAGTACAAGTGGCAGTACTATAACCCACAAGTATAGGGGATCGCAACAGTTTTTCGAGGGTAGAGTATTCAACCCAAATTTATTGATTCGACACAAGGGGAGCCAAAGAATATTCTCAAGTATTAGCAGCTGAGTTGTCAATTCAACCACACCTGGAAACTTAATATCTGCAGCAAAGTGTTTAGTAGCAAAGTAATATGATAGTAGTGGTAACGGAAAGGTAACGGTAGCAAAAGTAATATTTTTGGTGTTTTATAGTGATGATAACAATAGCAACGGAAAAGTAAATAAGCGAAGAACAATATATGGAAAGCTCGTAGGCAATGGATCGGTGATGGAGAATTATGCGATGCGGTTCATCATGTAACAGTCATAACCTAGGGTGACACAGAACTAGCTCCAATTCATCAATGTAATGTAGGCATGTATTCCGAATATAGTCATACGTGCTTATGGAAAAGAACTTGCATGACATCTTTTGTCCTACCCTCCCGTGGCAGCGGGGTCCTATTGGAAACTAAGGGATATTAAGGCCTCCTTTTAATAGAGTACCGGAACCAAAGCATTAACACATAGTGAATACATGAACTCCTCAAACTACGGTCATTCACCGGGAGTGGTCCCGATTATTGTCACTTTGGGGTTGCCGGATCATAACACATAGTAGGTGACTATAGACTTGCAAGATAGGATCAAGAACTCTCATATATTCATGAAAACATAATAGGTTCAGATCTGAAATCATGGCACTCGGGCCCTAGTGACAAGCATTAAGCATAGCAAAGTCATAGCAACATCAATCTCAGAACATAGTGGATACTAGGGATCAAACCCTAACAAAACTAACTCGATTACATGATAAATCTCATCCAACCCATCACCGTCCAGCAAGCCTACGATGGAATTACTCACGCACGGCGGTGAGCATCATGAAATTGGTGATGGAGGATGGTTGATGATGACGATGGCGACGATTCCCCTCTCCGGAGCCCCGAACGGACTCCAGATCAGCCCTCCCGAGAGAGTTTAGGGCTTGGCGGCGGCTCCATATCGTAAAACGCGATGAATCCTTCTCTTGATTTTTTTCTCCCCGAAAGTGAATATATGGAGTCAAGGTTGAGGTCGGTGGAGCGTCAGGGGGCCCACGAGGCAGGGGGGCGCCCAGGGGGTAGGGCGCCCCCCCACCCTCGTGGACAGGTGGAGGCCCCCTGACGTGGATTCCTTCTAGTATTTATATATTCCAAAATAATTCTCCGTTGATTTTCAGGTCATTCCGAGAACTTTTATTTCTGCACAAAAATAACACCATGGCAATTCTGCTGAAAACAGCGTCAGTCCGGGTTAGTTCCATTCAAATCATGCAAGTTAGAGTCCAAAACAAGGGCAAAAGTGTTTGGAAAAGTAGATACGACGGAGACGTATCAACTCCCCCAAGCTTAAACCTTTGCTTGTCCTCAAGCAATTCAGTTGATAAACTGAAAGTGATAAAGAAAAACTTTTACAAACTATGTTTGCTCTTGTTGTTGTAAATATGTAAAGCCAGCATTCAAGTTTTCAGCAAAGATTATGAACTAACCATATTCACAATAACATTTAGGTCTCATGTTTACTCATATCAATGGCATAATCAACTAGCGAGCAATAATAATAAATCTCGGATGACAACACTTTCTCAAAACAATCATAATATGATATAACAGGATGGTATCTCGCTAGCCCTTTCTGAGACCGCAAAACATAAATGCAGAGCACCTTTAAAGATCAAGGACTGACTAGACATTGTAATTCATGGTAAAAGAGATCCAGTCAAGTCATACTCAATGTAAACTAACAGTAATGAATGCAAATGACAGTGGTGCTCTCCAACTGGTGCTTTTTAATAAGAGGATGATGACTCAACATAAAAGTAAATAGATAGGCCCTTCACAGAGGGAAGCAGGGATTTGTAGAGGTGCCAGAGCTCGGTTTTGAAATAAGATAGAATAATATTTTGAGCGGTATACTTTCATTGTCAACATAACAACCAAGAGATGGCGATATCTTCCATGCTACACACATTATAGGAGGTTCCCAAACAGAATGGTAAAGTTTATACTCCCCCTCCACCAACAAGCATCAATCCATGGCTTGCTCGAAACAACGAGTGCCTCCAACTAACAAGAGTCCCGGGGGAGTTTTGTTTGCAGTTATTTTGATTTGATTTGCATAAAGCATGGGACTGGGCATCCCGGTGACCAGCCATTTCTCGTGAGTGAGGAGCGGAGTCCACTCCTCTTGAGAATAACCCGCCTAACATGGAAGATACGGACAACCCTAGTTGATACATGAGCTATTCGAGCATACAAAATAGAATGTTTATTTGAAGGTTTAGAGTTTGGCACATACAAATTTACTTGGAACGGCAGGTAGATACTGTATATAGGTAGTAT